>NC_041385.1:608384431-608433843 GCF_002162155.2 Triticum dicoccoides
ATGCCACAGTCGGATGTCTGAGCGACATCACAGACAGGGCTTTAAAAGAAATGCCACCGTCGGACGTCTGAGCGACATCACAGACAGGGCTTTAAAAGAAATGCCACCGTCGGACGTCTGAGCGACATCACAGACAGGGCTTACGCCAAGATAAATAACAGGTATACCACCGTCGGACGTCTGAGCGACATCGCAGACAGGGCTTATAATAATGTATAAAACAAGATTAGTCCATCCACAAGAATAATCTTTTAGCCGGATTTATTACACATAAATCCCACCGGAGTTTTTGTCACTGAGACTGAATACCTGACAAGATAAGATAATTATAGTACTTGAACGAAGTACAAGATAATTGAAGATTGAGACTCTGCAGAGTTTGGAAGAACCGAACACAGCCAACGGATTTCCGTAGTCACGAAGGACTAGTTCCGTTTACGGCATTTCAGTAGAAACACATTTAACTAGTACACACCCATTTCACCTCACGATGCCAGGAATCACCCCGGACAACGTCCAAGAAAAACTTTGAGACGGGGAGGCCACAACCTCGAATAACATGGGATCAAATTTCTATACGCGCGCTCTAAGGGGTGCCCCCCTCTCGGTCCCAACCGGAAATACCTATGCCCCCTGACCAGATGACGGGCTTTAATCCAGGGCCATGGAACCCTCATCCCGGCCTCTCCACTTGGTGTGTACCAGGAAAACGATTTGCAACTTACTATGCCATATTCCTTTCGGAAAACATGTGATAGTATAGGATGGAAGTGAAAGGAATATGATTTGATCATGTTGACACTGCTGTCAAAGGACTGGCCTAAGCCTGGCATGTCACAACACTGCCATCTTATCCATCCCCACGCCAACACATGGCTATGCAAATATGTATCCAACAACATAATGCTTACCGAAACTAAATTTCCGATCATGTGCATGAGATATATCATACAAAGTGATGTTCATAAACATGCCGTGACTATACTAAAATGCAAACATGCAACAACACTCATCATATCAAGAGTTCAAACATGCTTGCCTGCGGAGTAGTCGGAGTCTAACTGTGCGAAGTTTGCAGCTCCGTCACCTCCTCCGGTATCTACGGTATAAGAAGAAATACGCGCGCAACGTAAATACCGTGAGTGTACAGAAAAGTGTTCCAAATATTTTTCAAATAACTATGATAAAAAACTAGACAAAAATCTAAAGAGAACAGAAAAAGAATCAATCAAAAATACTTTTCTGATCAAAAGTTATAAGAGTTTTGGCCCAAGGACCCATCTGTAATGAAACAGAAATCTTCCAGGGGGCTATGCAGAAGAATCCAAAAAAAACGGTTCAGAGAGGAAGCGTATTTGCCAGAGTACGCCTTCTGCAAACGATTTAAAAAAAACAAAAGAGAGGCTGACGGGCGGGTCCCACCCATCAGGTTTGAAAGTTCAAACAGGGGAGTCGGGGCTCGACGGCGCCCGAGAGCCGCGGTGGTCGCCGGCGGCGATCCACGGCAAGGCAGGGAGATCGGAGTGTACCTCCGTGATCAGGGCGCCATTCCACGTCTGTGGGAGGTGGTGGTGGTCGCCGACGAGTACCACGTCGGCGGCGATGCTTGCTCCGGCAGACGGTGATTCAGGTGGCCATGAATCTCACCGGAGAGAGCTGCGGAGGTGGAATTGGTGAGGGGGTTAGACTTGCGATAGTATGAGGAGGTATCTGACGAGGCTAGGGCGCCGGAGATGGCCTTACCGGAGTGAATCATGGTGGGGGCCGAGGCGGAACAGAGTGGCCGGAGCCGGGGAAGGAGAGCTCCTCGTGGCTCGTTTAGTGGCTGTGCGGGGTCAGATGGGGTAGAGGAGGTGTGCCGGGGGCGAGAGCAGGCTCGGGGTGCTATATATAGCCGCCCCGAGGCGGTTGCCGAGAACGGGGTTCTCCGGCGAGGTGATTACGGCGGTGCTGCGGTTGCACGGGCGGTTTCAGAGGCTGAACGTCGTCGTGGGTGATCCAAGGTTCCGTTTTGGTGCTAACCGCATCGGGATTTGGGGGTTTAGGGGGAGCTCGACGGAACGGGGTGGCGCGGGCCCGTCGGCGGCAGGGAGCGCGCTCTGCGCGTGCCGCGCCACGGCGACTGTGCTGCATGCGTGCGCTGGCAAGGAGGTGGCCACGCGGAGCCACCAGGATGCTTGGGCGGCGCCGAACGGCGTTGAGCCGTCGTTCTGCTTCCTGTCAGCCGTTATGGCGCTATGGCCGCTGCAAGACACGCCGGCGCAGGCGGGCCAGGGCGCCACCGACGCCAGGAAGGTGCCAAGCGCGCGTGTCAGGCTTCGGACAAGCAAACCAGGCCGTGAGCTATGTGCCAAGCGCACTGTGAGCTCGTGACTGAAGTTACTGACGAAGATCGACACTGAACTAATGAATTTAACTGAATATGACTAGAACAGTGCACGCAAGGTGTTCGACAGAATGATCCAGGCATGTAGGGATTTTTCCTTGGGTTGGTTTTTGGTGGAGGGGCCTCTCATTGCATCTAGAGGCTGCCTGAATATTTGTGGAATTTTTGGAGAGGTGTAGATATGAATTTCACCAAATTTGGCAAATCTGGTCCAAACTTGTAGTGAGTGCAATTTGAAATATTTGAACAGGAGAAGAGTGGATCAAGATGGTTTCGGGTTGTGGGTACCAAGGACTATCCAGGGGTGTTGAGTTGAGATCAAAAATCAAAAGCATTAAGGCACTTGCTTTGCAATCCACCTAGGCTCAAAAGAAAGGACAAAATTATTTTGGGAGGGGAAATAATTGGAATAAAATCCAAAAATGGGTTTTATTAGTTTGGACAGAATGTTTGGGTTGAACCAAAGTGGAAGGAGTGGGTTTGGGGAAAATTTCACCATAGGAGGCATGGAAATTTTTTGAAGGGCTCAAAACCAAACAAAAGCCCAAAAACCAAAAATGTTTTTCCTCTCAGGAGAAACTAAATCCAAGAAAGATTTTTGCTGAAAACAAGACCACAAAGAAAATATTTTGGAGTGTCACAGCACCTACCCCCTTAGGAAAAATCTCGTCCCCGAGATTTCAGCTGATCCTTAAACAGGTGTGGGTGCTCTGTCTGAAGAAAATCCTCTCTCTCCCAAGTGGCTTCATTCTTGGTGTGGTTGCTCCACTGAACTCTGAAGAATTTGATGGTCTTCCGTCGGGTTCTCCTTTCAGACTCTTCTAATATTTTTATTGGGTGCTCCCGGTAAGTGAGGTCTGGTTGCACGTCAATATACTCATGTGAAACTTGCTTCTCTGGGTTGCTTATGTATTTTCTCAACTGTGAGATGTGAAACACGTTGTGGATACCGGACAAGTCTCCGGGTAGGTCCAGCTGGTAGGCTACCTTGCCTCGTCGGGCCACTATCTGAAATGGTCCGATGACTCTTGGTGCTAGTTTCCCCTTAATCTTGAATCGTTGCAGACCCTTCATAGGAGAAACTCTCAGGTATACCAATTCTCCAGGTTCAAAACTGATTTCCCGATGCTTTTGGTCGTAATAACTCTTTTGCCGACTTTGAGCTGTTTTGAGTCGTTCTCTAATCGTCTTAACTTTCTCCTCGGCCTCCTTGAGCATATCTGGGCCAAAGATGTGGCTGTCTCCGGTCTCTGACCAATTTAGTGGGGTACGACATATTCTCCCATATAGAGCTTCAAAGGGTGCCATTTGCAAGCTGGCTTGATAGCTGTTATTGTATGCGAATTCTGCATATGGCAAACTTTCTTCCCAACTGTTCCCGTAGGTGAGGACACAGGCTCTTAGCATGTCTTCTAAGATTTGTTTTACGCGTTCCGTTTGTCCATCAGTCTGGGGATGGTATGCGGTACTGAAGGCTAGTTGGGTTCCCAGTGCCTGTTGTAGGTGATCCCAGAATGTAGAGACGAACTGTGGGCCTCTATCTGAGATGATAGTCTTAGGGACTCCATGTAGGCAGACGATACGGGCAAGATAAAGTCTGGCTAGTCTCTGAGTGGTGTAAGTTGTTTTTATCGGAATAAAATGTGCCACCTTGGTTAATCTGTCGGTTATGACCCAAATGGCATCATTTCCGTGTCGTGACCGTGGCAGTCCAATGATAAAGTCCATTGCAATCTCGTCCCATTTCCACTCAGGTATCTTATTTGGCTGTAACAGTCCGGCTGGTTTCTGGTGCTCAGCCTTGATACATTGACAAGAGTCACAACAGGCAATGAACGTGGCTATATCTCTCTTCATACCGTGCCACCAAAAGTTTTCCTGAAGGTCTTTGTACATTTTTGTCCCTCCAGGATGGATTGAATACGGAGCGGTGTGACTTTCAGTTAATATCTGTTGTTTGAGGTCCTTGACATTTGGTACGCATAGCCTTTCTCCGTACCACAATATTCCTTGCTCATCTATGTTGAATTCTGAGGCTCTACCCAAACTTACTTTTCTTTTTATGCCCTCAATGCTGGGGTGTCCGTGCTGGGCTTCCTTGATGCTTTCCATTAGGGTAGGCTGTATTTCTATATCCGACACACTGCCTTCGGTAACCATTATTAGATTGAGCCGGGCAAATTCTTGTTGAAATTCTGGCCTCAATTTTGGTATATTGTCGTCTTCCGTGTTGGGATTTCGACTAAGTGCATCTGCCACAACATTTGCTTTTCCGGGATGATAGTGGATTCCGACATCATAATCCTTCACCAACTCTAACCAGCGTCGTTGCCGTAAATTTAACTCTGGCTGTGTGAAAATATACTTAAGACTCTTATGGTCTGTGTATATCTCACAACGATTTCCAAGTAGGAAGTTTCTCCATTCCTTGAGTGCATGGATGACCGCTGCTAATTCCAAGTCATGAGTGGGATAATTTTCCTCATGCTTGCGTAGTTGTCTGGAGACATACGCAACCACCTTGCCTTCTTGCATCAATACGCATCCGAGGCCTTTCCGGGATGCGTCACAATATACCTCAAAGTTCTTGTGTATATCTGGCACAATTAGTACTGGTGCCGTTGTTAATTTTCTTTTTAGCTCTTGGAAGCTTTTCTCACATGCTTCTGTCCATTCAAATTTCTTGCCTTTCTTGAGCAATTGTGTCATGGGCTTTGCTATAGTGGAGAATCCTTCAATAAATCTCCGATAATAGCCTGCCATTCCCAAGAAACTTCGTACGTCCGTTACGTTAGCTGGCGGTTTCCAGCCAAGTACGGCTTTAACTTTTCCTAGATCTACTGCAATACCTTCTTGGGTTAGCACGTGGCCCAGAAAACCCACCTGCCTCAGCCAAAATTCACATTTGCTTAATTTGGCGTACAGTTGATGTTTCCTGAGTTCTCCGAGTACAATCCTGAGATGTTCGGCGTGCTCTTCTGGTGTTTTGGAATATATCAGAATATCATCGATGAATACCACAACAAACTTGTCCATATACTTCATAAACACTTTGTTCATGAGGTGAACAAAGTATGCGGGGGCGTCGGTTAGCCCAAATGGCATTACTGTGAACTCATACAGCCCATATCTGGAGGTGAAAGCGGTCTTGGGAATATCTTCTGTTCGTACTTTTAATTGGTGGTATCCTGATCTCAAATCAATTTTTGAGAAGACTTTGGCCTGTGCGAGCTGATCGAATAAATCATTTATTCGGGGCATTGGGTATTTGTTATTGATTGTGACCATGTTGAGAGCTCGATAATCAATACACAACCTCATTGTTCCATCCTTCTTCTTGGCAAATAAAATTGGAGAACCCCAAGGTGAGGAGCTGGCTCGTATGTATCCTTTCTCCAATAATTCTTTTATTTGCTTCTTCAACTCTACCAATTCGATGGTGCCATTCTGTAAGGTTTCTTGTAAATAGGAGTGGTTCCGGGTGCGAGCTCAATGCTGAATTCTATCTCTCGGTCTGGTGGCATGCCCGGTAGTTCTTCTGGAAATACATCTGGAAATTCACATACCACTGGAACCTTGTTCAGCTCAGAAACGTCCACCTTGTTTAATCTAGGTTGCCGAGGTATTTGTCTCTCCTTGGCTGAAACTTTTATTTTCTTCCCTTGATGGTGGGTGAGAATCACAGTACGGTTGAAGCAATCAATAAAACCTTTGTTGGTGGTCAACCAATCCATTCCTAGGATGACATCCAGTCCTTTGCTTTCCAGTACAATAAGGTTGGCGTAGAATTTCAATCCTTCAAATTCAATAACTACACCTTGACAGTAACTCTGGGTCACTTGCTTAATCCCAGGGGACTTGACGATCATTGATTTTTCCAAGGGAAGCATCGAAAAATTATTTTGCAAAGCAAAACTTTTCGAAACGAATGAGTGAGAAGCTCCAGAATCAAACAAAACCATGGCAGGTATTGTGTTGATGGGGTACGTACCGAGTACGATATCTGGGGTGTTCTGCGCTTCCTCTCGGGTCACGTGGTTCAAGTGACCTTTCCGGTGGTTGTTGTTGGGGTTGAAATTGCTTCGCTCTGGTGCTGAATTATTTCCACCATTATTGAACTTCGGGTTTGAGTTCCTTGGCTTGGGACACTGCTTGGCATAGTGCCCTTCTTCTCCACAAGCATAACAGGTAACGCCTAGGCGATAGGTGAACTCTTTATCTCTTGCATGGAAATTCTTGGTTGGACGTGAATTATTGTTTTGTGTGAATCCCCCTTCTGAAATTCCTTCTTGCTTTTGGGATTGCGAGAAATATTAGTCTGGTCCCTTTTCCGTTTGCGGATATCTTCTAGGCTACGTCGCTCATTTTCCAGGGTAATGGCCTTATCCACCAGTGTTTTAAAATCTGGAAAGGTATGCGCAACTAGCTGGCACTTAAGGGCGGGTGCCAGGCCTTCCAAGAATTTTTCCATCTTCTTGCTCTCGGTCATGCGTTCTTCATTGGCGTAGCGAGATAGCAGTGTGAATTGGCTGTTGTATTCCGACACTGTCATGGCTCTTTGCTTGAGTTCATCAAATTCCTTCTTCTTGATTTTCATGACGCTCTTAGGAATATGTGCCCCACGAAAACCTTCTTTGAAATTTTCCTAGGTGATTTCATTTTCGTTGGGGTGCATGTGCAGGAAGTTTTCCCACCACGATGCAGCTGCAGCTGTGAGATAATGTGGTGCATACAGTACTTTTTCACGGTCTGAACACTGTGCGATAATTAATTTTCTCTCCATGTCTCGAAGCCAGTCCTCGGCCTCAAGGGGCTTGTCAGTATGAGAAAATGTTGGAGGACGCGTCTTTTGTAACTCAGATAATTTGGATTGCGGTTGATACTGACCACGGTTACTTCCCATATTGATGAATTGGTTCATCATCTCCTGGTGTTGCTACTGACTCTGTTCATACAAACGACAAACTTGTGTAAAAGCTGTTTCACTGTCCCGCTGACTTGTCTGATCCTGAGTGAAATTCTGGTTCTGCGGTGTGCCATAATTTTCTTCTGGCTGAGTTGGCATGGAGCGCGTCCAAGGACGAGACATCTTTCACTCTGGGGATATATTTTTGTGAACTCGTAAGACAAGAAGAAGAGTCGCAAAAGTCAATAAAATCACACGCAAAGAACATTTTTAAACTCCATGAAACACACGATTGCGCACGGAGAAGGACTAGTGTATATCTTACATGCGGGCATAATTATACGTTACATCACTCAGGATATGCGTACATAATCCTGACATGTTATTTAAACTAGTGCACTCCTCCAGATCCTACATGATGCGCAAACAGGCTACTTCTCATAACCTGAGAACATAAAAACATATTACACCAGTTGATACATCGCATGGCGTCTATGCGTACTTAGTCGGAGATGTTGAGGATCTCCCTTGGCCTGCCGAGGGTGAGACGCAGAGATGCTGGGGAATCGACCTCCTCCTCGCTAATAGGTTCCAGACGAGAAACGTTGTGCTGAGCTGATGGAGCAGGTGCCGTAGGCGGAATAACACGAATACGAGTGGGTGGAATAGGTGGGGTAGCTCGTATGGGAGTGGGCACAACAAGTGGTGCAGAGCGGACGGGAGTGGGTGCAACAAGTGGTGCAGAGCAGATGGGAGTGGGTGCAATAGCCTGGTTAAATTCCTCTGTGGTAGGCAGACAACGAGCAGAGGCGAGTATGGTAGGTGAGTGAGAGGCTGTGGATGACACAAAAGTCAGTGGTGGAGCGGTGTGCAGGAGTTCCCTCCTGTTAGCAGCACAGCCATGAACTGAGTCCATGCGTGCAGCTACGAGGTCATCCACCATGAAGTTGAATGCTGCCTCCAGGGCTCGGAGGTACTCGACAAGCATCTCAAAGGCTTCGTCTCGCTCTCCTCTGGGGCAAGAGAAAGAGTAGTGACAGGTGTAAGGCACATGGCATGGAAGGTAGCGGTAGCGACGGGTCTTCATTGCAGGAAGAACATCCCGAAGATGGGCTATCGTCTCGCGGGCACCCATCTGCATAGCATGCCTTTCTGTAGGCATGGCTCTCCCCACGAATCAGAGATGGCGTATTTCAGCATGGCCTCCCCTGAATTGCACCACGGCCTGGTGCATAGTCAGACTGTCGTTGATCTTGTGTGGATAAAGCGTGAAGACTGGGCGCACGGATGGCCCCATCGCGACCTGAACGATGAAGGAGAGGAGTTTGACGAACCCCTCAGGCACGTTGGCAAACATTTGGGACTCGCAGTCGTTGCCGGCCATCTACAAAAGTAGGCAAAAATTCTGAGTGATCAGAACATAAATTTTATGCTGAGTGTCAGAAAAATGACTACATTTGTAAAAATATGAGTAACTCTATCATGCTAATAACCAATTAGCGATCGCACCTAGTGGCTTCCTACAGTCAGCCTGGCTCTGGTTACCAACTCTGTCACGACCGGTTTTTCAATAAAATGTTTATTGAGAAAACCAATCTTTAGAACCCAGTATAGGAAAAGTCATCCTTTCTGGTAGACAAAAGCTTGATAAACAGAGAACCAGTAGCATCAAATATATTACAGGGTTGAGCTGAGGCTGCTTAACAATTTATTACAGACTCGCCAATATATTACATATGGGCGGTTATGACACAGGGGTGGGGTGGCATGCTACTAGCTCGAGGGAAAAGTGGTGGTGGATAACTTGACTTCTACTGGCAGTACATCGAGCGTCGAGGTGAGTGTCGGTGTCAAAACCGGTGGATCTCGGGTAGGGGGTCCCGAACTGTGCGTCTAGGCGGATGGTAACAGGAGACAAGGGACACGATGTTTTACCCAGGTTCGGGCCCTCTTGATGGAGGTAAAACCCTTCGTCCTGCTTGATTGATATTAATATTGTGGATGTTTACAAGAGTGGATCTACCACGAGATCAAGGATGCTAAACCCTAGAAGCTAGCCTATGGTATGATTGTAATGGTCGTTGTTGTTGTTGTGTCCTACGGACTAGAGCCATCCGGTTTATATAGACACCGGAGAGGGCTAGGGTTACATAGAGTCAGTTACAATAGTAGGAGATCTACGTATCCGTATCGCCAAGCTTGCCTTCCACGCCAAGGAAAGTCCCATCCGGACATGGGACGAAGTCTTCAATCTTGTATCTTCATAGTCTTGGAGTCCGGTCGATGATGATGGTAGTACGACCGATGATAGTTTGGCCGATGATGGTAGTCCGGCTATCCGGACACCCCCTAATCCGGGACTCCCTCAGTAGCCCCCGAACCAGGCTTCAATGACGATAAGTCCAGCGTGTGTGTAGTCTTCGACGTTGCAAGGCGGGTTCTCCTTCAAGTTCCACGTACCTGCCGAACAGTGTCCGGCTTCCTCATCAATGTTGCGCGTCTTGGCTTCCACGCCCAATAATGGCCTTCCTCCACGCGTCGCGCGAATGTGAAAAGCCAGGGTGTCTTTTATGTTTTACCCCCTAGTTGTGCAAATAATCTGCCTATAAGGGAGGCAAGAATCCAGATCCAAATCGCCATCTTCCTCCCGCAAATACTCATTGGAGCGCTTTCGACCAAGAATCCATTCCATCATGGACCGTCAACGCGGCTCCTCTTCTCGCGCTCCCAGCCCTTTGCCAGGAGATTGGAGGAGATGCTCTGTTCCGCACAACGAGCTGGTGAAGCTCCAAGTGGGGGGATATCTCCCTCCGGCCTTTATGGTTCTGGTTCGAGCCGGGCTGGCCACCTACAAAGGTGGGAAGCAAGCGGAGGTTACCCCAAGTCCCAACAAAGGGGAGCGGGTATGCTTCATCCCCTATCTGATAAGGGGGCTCGGATTTCCTGTACATCCATTCCTCCGCGGGCTCCTGGAGTTCTACGGACTCCAGCTTCATCACCTCACGCCCGCCTCAATCCTGCACATTGCGGGTTACGTAGCTCTTTGCGAGCTATTCCTGGGCGTCGAGCCCCATTTCGTGCTGTGGAAGAGGTTGTTCTGCCGTGTACCCCGCTCTCACGAGGGGTCCATATATCAAGTGGGCGGCGCCGAAATATGGCGTATTGCCGGGACCGGATATCCATCCGGAACCCCTAAGAAGGCGTCCGAAGACTGGCCTTCAGGATGGTTTTATATAGAAGACGCTCCGCTGCCGGACCCTGTTCGGATCGGCCTCCCGGAGTTTAGCAATGCTCCTCTGAAGAAACGCCTTAGTTGGCGCCCGCGGAGCCCCCAACTGGAGGAAGACAAGAGCGTCCATTATTTGATGGGCCGAATAAGGTTACTGGCCCATTCCGGGTTGACCATGATTGGAGTCATGGCAACATGCATTATGCGGGGGGTGCAGCCACTACAACACAGGGGCCACCCCATGTGGGATTTCAATGGGGAGGACGATGCCACCCGTCATGGCCGTAAAGGGACGGATTCGGTCGAAGACCTAGTGACGATCCTGTCTAGCCTGTATAAGGGGGAGAAGGAGGATTTCCTTCGGACGAACCCGTTAAATGGGTTCTCCATGAATAATCCCCGACCTTGGGTAAGCGAACACTCTGCGTGCCCGACCCATGCTTTTTGAAACTTAAGTTTCTTATATTGTGTTCTTCCTTCGACGCAGGAACTGCGCCGGATCATGGAGGACATGCTAAGTCCAGCTCCGCAACCTGAGGATCCAGAGAGATCCCGGGATCCGGCCTTCGAAGAGGATCCGGACATAAAGGTGGAGCTAATCGACGGGGTGTTCCACCAGCTCAGCATGGACAATGCCTTAGTCGCCATCACGGCCGACTATCTCGAACTATATCCGGCTTCCCATGTGATTGCGACCGAAGTCCTGACACCGTCATTCCTTCCTTGCTTATTTCTGACCACCGTATATGATGGCGCCGTGCAGGAGGCGCCCCTAGGGCGAGAAGCCGAGCCCGCGGTGGCTGACCAACAAAGGCCAGTCCGGACCAGTAGGCGGAAGAGGAGCGTAGCGCGGACTGAAACGTCGCCGCAAAGGTGTAGCTCACAATTCATTATTTAGAGCAATGTTCCTAGGAAGCATTTGAGTGATCATGACTTCTGTAGGGAAAAAAGCGCCCGCCGGACTTCGGGCGTGGAGGTTGCCAATCCAACCTCTACCAGCCAGGCTCTAGCACCTGGTCTGGAGGGGGAGGCGTGCACAAGGCGCGAGCCGGACGTTCCTCCGGCGGAGGATGCCGACAGACTGTCCGCCACCAAGTCTGAGGTGGAGAGTGCCATGAATCACAGGCGCCGCCGGACAGTATTTCGTGACGCGTGCTTCTCCCCCGAGGCGTTGAATGCCTTTAATGCGGGGGACGCGCACCTTCGTGCTGCTCAAGATGGTTTTACCAGAGCCACGGAGCATTATGTAAAAGACATACAGGTAAGAGAATTTAATAGTTGTATATGCCAGTAGCCCCCGAGACTTAAAGTAGTTATATTAACTGATTTAAGGATCATATGAAACGTAGGATCTTACCGAGAAGAATACCCAACTGTCTCAGGAGCTGCAGGAGTGCAAGGCCCAACTTGAGGCCGCACTCTCTGGCGCAGGAGGAAACACAGGGACCTCTCCTGGTAACGCATTATTTTAGAAAGATAAGTAGCGTTTGGCCTTTGCGCAAGTCTATAAAATAACGTTGCAGGTGCTGCCGGACAAGATCCGGACAGGCAAGAACTTCTGCACCAACTGAAGGCCGGCGAGAGGGTGCTGCATAAGGTGCAGCATGAAAGGAACAAGCTCCAGGATGCCCATGCCCAGCTTGGAGAAGAGCTGAAAGGCGTTCGGGCCGAGCTGTCGGGCTCCGTTAAGGAGAATCAGCGGCTTCGTCGTGGCATCTATAGTAAGTGCTTGAGCGAACTCCTTTGAAAAGAAGAGTTCGGCGAGGAAGTCGATTTGACAGAATATGTCTGCAGGTATGCTCACAGGTCGCCCTGCGGAGGAGATGCCCGTATCAACGGGTGATCAACTTCCCGAATTGTTGCAACTGATCGAACGAGTTCGGCAGGCAATGAGCGGCGTCATCCAGGCTTTATGGCCAGCCTTCTCCTTACCCGAGGGTCTTGGGGAGCTTGCGGAGAAGCTTCAGGGAGTGCGGCAGTGCTTCCATTTATGGAAGATTTCATCCTGCCGCCAAGGTGCCAGGGAGGCCCGGGCCATGGTAAAGACACGGTACAAGAAGGCGGATCCCAACCACATGGCCGAAGTCGGACCTGTGGGGCCCGATGGGAAGGAGATCCCTGTGAGTTTAGTATACGGCCAAGTAGAGTTGGCCGCTAAATTTTCCCAACAGGACTGTAAATTAGACAACCTGTTAGACGGGATTGAGGAAGAATACAATCAGTCGATTTGATAATGTATTATAAAATGACATATAAAATGCCTTCTAGCCGGATTGTAGATCGTTTGTCTTTCCCGACCTTTTTGCTTCGACCTCGGGACCCTAGAGTCCGGAGTGTGTCCGAATACCTTCTCAGTTATGAAACAACCGGGGTATGCATGGAGACCAGGCGTAGGGGTCATTAGTGCTTTATCAGACAAGTGCCCAACTAGTTATGTTATATTACATGGGTAGTAAGAAACATCTTCGAGGGAGAATAGTTCCGTTAAGGGTTCTTTTCCTCTGGGGGTGGCATGCCCTAAAGTGCATGTCCGGACTGTGAAAAAAAGCAGAAAAACATCTGGGGGCAGATAAATAAGTGGATAAAAAACCATCTTTTAAGTCACCGACCGAATATTCCCTTAAGAACGCTAGCTTTCGGCTTCACCCAGTCTGAGGTACACATCCGGCTGACCCGGCAGTAACAATCGCAGAGGTGCTCCCTTTACCTCCTAGCCGAACAATCGGGAACGTAGGGGTAAGCACAGGAGCCAGGCAACCCAGCTTGGCCAAAACTTAAGTCATATCGATGCATATAATGGTGAATAAAAGGTACATGTGGAGGCTTGACACATGTGCTGGGCATGAAGCCCTTATAATTAAGCTTCTGGTAAAGAAGCCCCCAGGTATAATGAGTGTGGATAGCACATCAATTGCGCGCGAACGATGCGCAAGTAGGCCTTTTAAGGCTTTGATGAATAGGGTTGAGAAGAAAAAGATAAACAAAAGGCAGCTGAAGTAAAAAAAATTTGGACGGGGGGAAAGGGATGAACTCTTAGTCCGGCGCTAGGCATAGAATCTTCGGAGGCGGGCTGCGTTCCATGGGTTCGGCTCGAGTCAGTTATCCGGCGTATTTCGTAGACGGTATGCTCCACCGGTCAAGACTTTATCGATGATGAAGGGGCCTTCCCATTTGGGCTTGAGCTTGTCCTTTTTCTTGTCCGGCAGGCGTAGAACCAGTTCGCCAATGTTGTAAGTCTTGGCCCGTACTTCTCTGCTTTGGTATCTTCGAGCCTGCTGCTGATAAAATGCGGAACGAGCCTTGGCGACGTCGCGTTCTTCCTCCAATGCGTCCAAGCTGTCCTGCCGATCCAACTCGGCTTCTCTTTCTTCGTACATGCGCACTCGAGGTGAGTCATGAATTATGTCGCAGGGCAAAACTGCTTCTGTGCCGTATACCATAAAAAATGGTGTGAATCCGGTAGTACGGTTAGGCGTTGTCCGCAGCCCCCAGAGTACGGAGTCGACCTCCTCTACCCAGTGCGTGTCAGATTTCGTAAGGGACCGCACTAGTCTGGGTTTGATGCCGCTCATTATTAGACCATTTGCTCGTTCCACTTGACCATTGGTTTGAGGATGATAGACTGAAGTGTAATCGAGCTTGATGCCCCTATTTTTGCACCATGATTTAACCTCATCGGCCGTGAAGTTCGTGCCGTTATCGGTGATGATGCTGTGGGGGACACCATAACGGTGTACTACCCTAGATATAAAGTCTATCACTAGTCCGGACTCTGCCGTTTTAACTGGCTTGGCCTCTATCCATTTGGTGAATTTATCCACCATGACCAATAGGTACCTTTGCTTGTGGGTTCCCCCTTTAAGTGGTCCAACCATGTCAAGCCCCCAGACCGCGAACGGCCAGGTAATGGGCATAGTTTTGAGGGCGGTGGGTGGCATGTGGCTCTGATTAGCAAAGAGCTGACAACCGACGCATCTTCCGACTAAGTCCTGAGCATCTGCCCGGGCCGTCGGCCAATAAAATCTTGTACGAAATGCCTTTCCTACAAGGGCCCGGGCTGCGGCGTGGTGTCCGCCTAGTCCGGCGTGAATTTCAGCCAGAAGGTCTCGCCCTTCCTCTTCGGAGATACACCTTTGAAGGACTCCGGTTGTGCTTTTCTTATAGAGTTCTCCCTCATGGACCTTGTAGGCTTTAGATCGCCGGACTATGCAGCGGGCCTCATTATGGTCTTCGGGGAGTTCCTGCCTAAGCAAGTAGGCTAGGAACGGCTCTGTCCATGGGGCGATTACTGCCATTATGTCGTGAGCTGAGGGTGTTGTTTCGTCGGCTGGATCGCCGGTTATGTCAGATTGTTCTGCGGCTGCCTCCGGTTTGTTATTTCCGGACTCCTCTTCCCATAGTACGGATGGCTTGAACAGCCGTTCGAGGAAGATATTTGGAGGGACAGCGTCACGTTTTGCGCCGATGCGTGCCAATATGTGGGCCGCTTGGTTATTATCTCTGGCTACGTGGTGGAATTCAAGTCCTTCGAACCGAGCTGACATTTTAAGGACGGCGTTGCGATAGGCTGCCATTTTCGGATCCTTGGCGTCAAAGTCTCCATTTACTTGGGATATTGCGAGGTTTGAGTCCCCGCGCACCTCTAGGTGTTGGATGCCCATGGAGATTGCCATCCGGAGGCCATGTAAGAGGGCCTCGTATTCGGCTGCGTTGTTGGAGTCCGTGTACATTATCTGGAGTACGTATTGGACTCTGTCCCCGTTTGGGGACGTTAGTACGATGCCAGCCCCCAATCCGGCCAACATTTTGGAGCCGTCGAAATGCATAATCCAATTGGAGTATGCGCCGTACTCTTTAGGGAGCTTCAGTCCACTCAGCGACAAAGTCAGCCAAAAGTTGCGACTTTATAGCTCGCCGGGGTTTGTAAGTTATGTCGAATGGTAAGAGCTCAATGGCCCATTTTGCAATCCTGTCTGTTGCGTCGTGGTTATTTATAATGTCATTTAGGGCTACTTCGGAGGCCACTGTTATCGAACACTCTTGAAAGTAGTGTCGGAGCTTCCGGGATGCCATGAACACCGCATACGCTATCTTTTGATAGTGCGGGTAACGGGACTTGCAGGGGGTTAAAACAGTGGATACGTAGTACACTGGTTTTTGAAGAGGGAGTTTATGCCCTTCTGTCTCTCGTTCTACGACGAGCACCGCGCTTACTACTTGATGTGTTGCCACGATGTATAACAACATAGGTTCGCCCAGGTTGGGCGCAGCCAGGACCGGATTCGTTGCCAATATGGCCTTTATTTCTTCGAGTCCGGCAGTGGCAGCATCCGTCCACTCGAAGTGTTCGGTGTGCCTGAGGAGGCGATAGAGGGACAATGCCTTTTCTCTTAGGCGGGAGATAAAGCGGCTAAGAGCCGCCACGCATCCAGTCAATTTCTGGATCTGTTTGAGGTTTTTTGGAATATCCAACTGTGATAGGGCTCGGATCTTGGCCGGATTTGCTTCAATTCCTCTACTGGATACAATGAAGCCCAAGAGCTTTCCGGCTAGTACGCCGAAAACGCATTTTTCCGGATTCAGCTTGATGTCATATGCTCGGAGGTTGTCGAATGTGACCCTCAAGTCGTCTACTAGAGTTTCGACGTGTTTGGTTTTGACGACTACGTCATCTACGTATGCCTCTACTGTTTTGCCTATCTGGGTAGCCAGACATGTCTGAATCATGCGCTGATATGTTGCGCCGGCGTTTTTAAGTCCAAAGGGCATCGTGTTGAAGCAGAATGGTCCATATGGAGTAATGAACGCCGTTGCGGCTTGATCCGCTTCTGCCATCTTGATTTGATGATAGCCGGAGTATGCGTCCAGGAAGCACAATGAATCGTGCCCTGCAGTGGCATCGATGATTTGGTCGATGCGGGGGAGGGGGAAGGGATCCTTTGGGCAGGCTTTATTTAGGTCTTTGAAATCGACACATAGGCGCCAGGATCTGTCCTTCTTTGGTACCATTACCAGGTTTGCTAGCCAATCCGGATGTTTGATATCTCTGATGAATCCGGCTTCCAATAGTTTGGCTAGTTCTTCTCCCATTGCCTGTCTTTTGGGTTCGGAAAATCGTCGAAGAGCCTGTTTGACTGGATCGAACCCTTTTAGGATGTTTAGGCTATGCTCTGCCGGCCTGCGAGGGATTCCTGGCATATCTGAAGGATGCCAGGCGAAAATGTCCCAATTTTCCCGAAGGAATTCTCGCAGCGTGGCGTCTACATCAGGGTTCAACTGTGCCCCGATGGAGGCCGTCTTTGTCGGGTCCGTTGGGTGGACCTGGAATTTTATAATTTCGTCCGCTGTTTTAAAGGAGGTGGACTTGGATCTCTTATCGAGTATCACATCGTCTCTGTGCACCATAGCGCGCAGCGCGGTGAGTTCCTCTACCGCTAGGGCTTCGGATAGTGCCTCCAGGGCTAATGCGGCTGTTTTGTTTTCGGCGCGGAGTGCTATGTAAGGATCACTAACGAGAGTGATTATCCCGCCGGGCCCAGGCATTTTGAGCTTCATGTACCCGTAATGGGGTACGACTTGGAAAATAGTGAACGCCTCTCGTCCTAATATAGCGTGGTATCCGCTGCTGAGCGGGGCCACTTGGAACGTGATTTCTTCGGACCTGTAATTGTCCGGCGAGCCGAACACCACATCGAGTGTGATTTTTCCGGTGCAGCGTGCTTCTCGGCTAGGGATTATTCCTCTGAAGGTTGTGCTGCTTCGCTCAATGCGGCTCCAGTCTATTTCCATTTTTTGAAGAGTTTCCTCGTAAATGAGGTTCAATCCGTTGCCGCCATCCATGAGTACCTTGGTAAGTCGAAAGCCGTCCACTATTGGACTGAGGACCAATGCGGCTGGTGCTCGGGCTGTTCGGAATTTAGGTTCGTCGCTGGCGTTGAAGGTGATGGCCGCGTCGCTCCAAGGATTTGTTGTTGCTACTTGGTAGACTTCGGCAAGGTTGTGGATCGTTCGTTTCCGCATATTGTTTGATGCAAAAGTCTCGAAGACGGTTGATACCGTACCGGTATTGTTGGTGTGGTTTCGCGGGGCTAGAAGCTCCTCGCCACTTTTGGCCACCTGCCGTAATATCCAACATGCACGAAGGCTATGTGTTGGGGTGGCGCCCTTGGTACTGTGAATTGTACAGGGTTTGCTGAGCCATCCCTCCAGTACGGTTCCGTTCCCTTTAAGGGGCTTCTGTTTTTTGGTTCTTGTACTTGGTGCCTGATTGTAATGCACCCTTTTGTTGCGGACTGGGGCTATGTTCGGGGCCAGATTATCCCAAAACCTATCTTTGGTTTTCCGGAAACTTTCTATGGCACAGTACTTTCGCACTATGGATGCCAAGTCGGCGAAACGCGTGATTTCACGATGGCTGACGGCGTTCAAGATTCCCCTGTCCGTGCAATTGTTGCAAAAGATCAAGATTGCGTTTTCCTCTCGGCAGTCCTGTATCCGGTCCATGACCAGGAGGAATCTGGCCCAGTAATGATGTACTGCTTCGGCTGGCTCTTGCCGGATTAGAGATAGATCACATATATCTGGACGGGTGGGCCTAATTGAGTCCGGGACCCTGCCCATCTTGAGGCTCAAGGGCCGAGAAGTTTCCGAATTTGGAAGCTTGGAAAGTGGAACGTTGTCCAACGAGTCCGGTCTGATGCCTGACTTTATGTTCAGTGCTTGATCGGAATCTGCTCCTCCGCGGGAATCCGGCATGGAGGGTTCGGTAGCTCGGACACGACTAGTTTTCAATATGGGAGAAGGATCGTCGCGATGTTCCTCTACCACCGTGACATGGTGGGTAACCTAGGGAGAGTTAATCTCTCTCAGATCGGTTTTAAGCCCGATCCGATTGTAGTCTGTAGCGACTCACAGGGCGGCGATCCGATCCAAGAGTTCGTTTACAGACGAGAGCTCTGCTGGATCTAACTGCTCGGCGAATTCCGAGTTGACGTGAAGATTGCTCTCGATGACACGAGAGGTCATCGTTGAAGCGGTGGCCGGACAGGCGGTCATAAGAAAACCTCCTAGCCGGATAGTTTGGCCGGCGGCCAAGGCTCCATCGGCGAAGATGCCGTCCTTGAAGACGGGAAGAGGCATCCTTCCTATCGGTGACGGCACAGAGGAGCTCTCAATGAAAGCACCAATGTCGGTGTCAAAACCGGCGGATCTCGGGTAGGGGTCCCGAACTGTGCGTCTAGGCGGATGGTAACAGGAGACAAGGGACACGATGTTTTACCCAGGTTCAGGCCCTCTTGATGGAGGTAAAACCCTACGTCCTGCTTGATTGAGGTAAAACCCTACGTCCTGCTTGATTGATATTAATATTGTGGATGTTTACAAGAGTGGATCTACCACGAGATCAAGGAGGCTAAACCCTAGAAGCTAGCCTATGGTATGATTGTAATGGTTGTTGTTGTTGTTGTTGTGTCCTACGGACTAGAGCCATCCGGTTTATATAGACACCGGAGAGGGCTAGGGTTACATAGAGTCGGTTACAATAGTAGGAGATCTACGTATCCGTATCGCCAAGCTTGCCTTCCACGCCAAGGAAAGTCCCATCCGGACACGGGACGAAGTCTTCAATCTTGTATCTTCATAGTCTTGGAGTCCGGTCGATGATGATGATAGTCCGGCCGATGATAGTTCGGCCGATGATGGTAGTCCGGCTATCCAGACACCCCCTAATCCGGGACTCCCTCACTGAGGCTCGATGAATTTATTCGGGGGTTTGCGGAAGCGGATAATACAATGACCAAGGCAGGATCGCACGGGACTGACTGGGACTCCTCTAGGCGCCGGACTCGCTATCAAACTCTTCATCCATGAGATTGCCTTCATCAGCATCTGGCCAAATCAACAAGCCAGGTAAGTACTTGAAAGTACTCGCAAGACAGTTCGGACAAAAGATATAATCAATGAATGCATGAATGCGTCATGATCCAGGATGATGCTCATAAAATAACGATAATATTGCAGGACGTGAAGAATAAAATAAATAACTGAAAACCGATCGGGTGTCTGAAGCGACGCCTCGAAAGGTAAATAAATAAAATGCATGCCGCAGTCGGGCGTCTAAGCGACACCACATAAAGGGCTTAAAATAAATGCCACAGTTGGACGTCTGAGCGACATCACAGAAAGGGCCTTCAAAGAAATGCCACAGTCGGACGTCTGAGCGACATCACAGACAGGGCTTTAAAAGAAATGCCACAGTCGGACGTCTGAGCGACATCACATAAAGGGCTTTAAAAGAAATGCCACCGTCGAACATCTGAGCGACATCACAGACAGGGCTTTAAAAGAAATGCCACCGTCGGACGTCTGAGCGACATCACAGACAGGGCTTTAAAAGAAATGCCACCTTCGGACGTCTGAGCGACATCACAGACAGGGCTTTAAAAGAAATGCCACCGTCAGACGTCTGAGCGACATCACAGACAGGGCTTACGCCAAGATAAATAACAGGTATACCACCGTCGGACGTCTGAGCGACATCGCAGGCAGGGCTTATAATAATGTATAAAACAAGATTAGTCCATCCACAAGAATAATCTTTTAGCCGGATTTATTACACATAAATCCCACCGGAGTTTTTGTCACTGAGACTTAATACCTGACAAGATAAGATAATTATAGTACTTGAACGAAGTACAAGATAATTGAAGATTGATATTCTGCAGAGTTTGGAAGAACTGAACACAGCCAACGGATTTCCGTAGTCACGAAGGACTAGTTCCGTTTACGGCATTTCAGTAGAAACACATTTAACTAGTACACACCCATTTCACCTCACGATGCCAGGAATCACCCCGGACAACGTCCAAGAAAAACTTTGAGACGGGGAGGCCACAACCTCGAATAGCATGGGATCAAATTTCTATACGCGCGCTCTAAGGGGTGCCCCCCTCTCGGTCCCAACCAGAAACACCCATGCCCCCTAACCGGATGACAGGCTTTAATCCAGGGCCATGGAACCTTCATCCCGGCCTCTCCACTTGGTGTGTACCAGGAAAACGATTTGCAACTTACTATGCCATATTCCTTTCGAAAAACATGTGACAGTATAGGATGGAAGTGAAAGGAATATGATTTGATCATGTTGACACCGCTGTCAAAGGACTGGCCTAAGCCTGGCATGTCACAACACTGCCATCTTATCCATCCCCACGCCAACACATGGCTATGCAAATATGTATCCAACAACATAATGCTTACCGAAACTAAATTTCCGATCATGTGCATGAGATATATCATACAAAGTGATGTTCATAAACATGCCGTGACTATACTAAAATGCAAACATGCAACAACACTCATCATATCAAGAGTTCAAACATGCTTGCCTGGTTCGGAGTAGTTGGAGTCTAACTGTGCGAAGTTTGCAGCTCCGTCACCTCCTCCGGTATCTACGGTATAAGAAGAAATACGCGCGCAACGTAAATACCGTGAGTGTACAGAAAAGTGTTCCAAATACTTTTCAAATAATTATGATAAAAAACTAGACAAAAATTTAAAGAGAACAGAAAAAGAATCAATCAAAAATACTTTTCTGATCAAAAGTTATAAGAGTTTTGGCCCAAGGACCCATCTGTAATGAAACAGAAATCTTCCAGGGGGCTATGCAGAAGAATACAAAAAAAACGGTTCAGAGAGGAAGCGTATTTGCCAGAGTACGCCTTCTGCAAACAATTTAAAAAAAACAAAAGAGAGGCTGACGGGCGGGTCCCACCCGTCAGGTTTGAAAGTTCAAACAGGGGAGTCGGGGCTCGACGGCGCCCGAGAGCCGCGGTGGTCGCCGGCGGCAATCCACGGCAAGGCAGGGAGATCGGAGTGTACCTCCGTGATCAGGGCGCCATTCCGCGTCTGTGGGAGGTGGTGGTGGTCGCCGGCGAGTACCACGTCGGCAGCGATGCTTGCTCCGGCGGACGGTGATTCGGGTGGCCGTGAATCTCACCGGAGAGAGCTGCGGAGGTGGAATTGGTGAGGGGGTTAGACTTGCGATAGTATGAGGAGGTATCTGACGAGGCTAGGGCGCCGGAGATGGCCTTACCGGAGTGAATCACGGTGGGGGCCGAGGCGGAACGGAGTGGCCGGAGCCGGGGAAGGAGAGCTCCTCGTGGCTCGTTTAGTGGCTGTGCGGGGTCTGATGGGGTAGAGGAGGTGTGCCGGGGGCGAGAGCAGGCTCGGGATGCTATATATAGCCGCCCCGAGGCGGTTGCCGAGAACGGGGTTCTCCGGCGAGGTGATTACGGCGGCGCTGCGGTTGCACGGGCGGTTTCAGAGGCTGAACGTCGTCGTGGGTGATCCAAGGTTCCGTTTTGGTGCTAACCGCATCGGGATTTGAGGGTTTAGGGGGAGCTCGACGGAACGGGGTGGCGCGGGCCCGTCGGCGGTAGGGAGCGCGCTCTGCGCGTGCCGCGCCACGGCGACTGTGCTGCATGCGTGCGCTGGCAAGGAGGTGGCCACGCGGAGCCACCAGGACGCTTGGGCGGCGCCGAACGGCGTTGAGTCGCCGTTGTGCTTCCTGTCGGCCGTTACGGTGCTACGGCCGCCACAAGACACGCCGGTGCAGGCGGGCCAGGGCGCCACCGACGCCAGGAAGGTGCCAAGCGCGCGTGTGAGGCTTCGGACAAGCAAACCAGGCCGTGAGCTACGTGCGAAGCGCACTGTGAGCTCGTGACTGAAGTTACTGACGAAGATCGACACTGAACTTCTGAATTTAACTGAATATGACTAGAACAGTGCACGCAAGGTGTTCGACAGAATGATCCAGGCATGTAGGGATTTTTCCTTGGGCTGGTTTTTGGTGGAGGGGCCTCTCATTGCATCTAGAGGCTGCCTGAATATTTGTGGAATTTTTGGAGAGGTGTAGATATGAATTTCACCAAATTTGGCAAATCTGGTCCAAACTTGCAGTGAGTGCAATTTGAAATATATGAACAGGAGAAGAGTGGATCAAGATGGTTCTGGGTTTTGGGTAGCAAGGACTATCCAGGGGTGTTGAGTTGAGATCAAAAATCAAAAGCATTGAGGCACTTGCTTTGCAATCCACCTAGGCTCAAAAGAAAGGACAGAATTATTTTGGGAGGGGAAATAATTGGAATAAAATCCAAAAATGGATTTTATTAGTTTGGACAGAATGTTTGGGTTGAACCAAAGTGGAAGGAGTGGGTTTGGGGAAAATTTCACCATAGGAGGCATGGAAAATTTTTGAAGGGCTCAAAACCAAACAAAAGCCCCAAAACCAAAAAGGTTTTTCCTCTTAGGAAAAACTAAATCCAAGAAAGATTTTTGCTAAAAACAAAACCACAAAGAAATTTTTTTGGAGTGTCACAGATTGTAAGGGCATACTTGTCCCTTAGTAGTTTTGGTGATTGATGACAATGCTTTTGCGGACTAATCGTGTGTATTGAGCTTCTCAGATATATCATGACTAAACACAAGACGATTTGATGCCCCTCGAAGATTATTGAAGACGATGTTTCTCTATGTTTCTTTTCGGTGGAGTTGAGTCGTAGGAAAGCCGTACTATTAAGAGGGGGTCCACTTTGGAAAGGTTTGGGTGGAATCTCACGTACACGTTCCCTTTGCACTGCCTTTCCTTTATCTCTTTGGAGTTTCCTCCGTCTCACCATGTCTCTGCGAACTGAAGGACTCCGAGTGTTGCTGCTCACAGGCTGTCGGTAGTACTGCTCCCGGGAGCGGTACTACCGCAGGTGCCAGCGGTAGTACCGGGCTCCGGCACGATACTACCATGGGCTCCCACGGTGGTACCGCTCCTTCTAAGCGGTAGTACCATGAGCTCTGGCCTGGCACTACTGCGCAAGCGGTAGTAGGGGCGGATGTAATTTTTTACATCCACGCCCTACGCGGTAGTACCGTGTTCTGGCGCGGTAGTACCGTGCCGCCTTGGTAGGCACAACAGCATGGGCGAAGGTAGGGGCGGATGTAATTTTTTACATCCGCACCTGTCACGCCCAATATGCGACCCTATCCAAAAGGAACTCGAAGGTCCCACCAAGGATAGACCCGCATATTGAAACGCTTTTGCAAGGTGGATATCAACATCAACATTACATAATAGATGGGGATAGATACAAGAGGCATACAATGCCACACGAATACAACATCACAATTCATAAAAGCAACATCCGACTACGGATGAAACACAAACAGAAGCTCAAACGACATCCACCCTACTAGCCCAGGCTGCCGACCTGGAGCCTAACCCTGATCGAAGAATATGCAGAAGAAGAACTCCAAGACAAGCAAACATTGCTCTCGCGTCACGATCATCGCAAAACCTGTACCTGCAACTGTTGTTGTAGTAATCTGTGTGCCACGAGGACTCAGCAATCCCATTACCATGGGTATGAAGATTAGCAAAGCTTAAAAGGAAAGGAAGGGGTAAAGTGGTGAGGTTGCAGCAACGACTAAGCATATATGGTGGCTAACATACGCAAATAAGAGCGAGAAGAGAGCAAAGGAACGATCGTGAAGCTAGCAATGATCAAGAAGTGATCCTGAACTCCTACGTACGTCAAACATAACCCAGAAACCGTGTTCATTTCCCGGACTCCACCGAAAAGAGACCATCACGGCTACACACACGGTTGATGCGTTTTAATTCGGATCTGGTGTCAAGTTATCTACAACCGGACATTAACAAATTCCCATTTTCCTATAACCACAGGCACGGCTTTTGAAAGATTATACCCTGCAGGGGTGTCCCAACTTAGCCCATGATAAGCTCTCATGATCAAAGAAGGATATACCTTCTCCCAGGAAGACCCGATCAGACTCGGAATCCCGGTTTACAGGACATTTCGACAATGGTAAAACAAGACCAGCAAAGCCGCCCGATGCCCCGACAAATCCCGATAGGAGCTGCACATATCTCGTTCTCAGGGCAACACCGGATGAGACATCCTATGAGTAAAACCAGACCTCGAGTTTCCCCGAGGGGGCCCCGCAGTCTACTCGGTTCGGACCAACACTTAGACAAGCACTGGCCCGGGGGAGCTAAAATAAAGATGACCCTTAGGTTGGCCGACCCAAGGGAAGGGTATAGGTGGTGGTGAGGCAAATGGTAAAACCAAGGTTGGGCCTTGCTGGAGGAGTTTTATTCAAAGCGAACTGTCAAGGGGGTCCCATAAATCACCCAACCGCGTAAGGAGCGCAAAATCCGGGAACATAACACCGGTATGACGGAAACTAGGGCGGCAAGAGTGGAACAAAACACCAGGCATAAGGCCGAGTCTTCCACCCTTTACCAAGTATATAGATGCACTAATAATATAAGAGATATTGTGATATCCCAACAAAATCCTGTCCGCCATGGAGCAATCTTCAACTTCACCGGCAACTAGCAACGCTATAAGAGGGGCTGAGCAAAGCGGTAACATAGCCAAACAACGGTTTGCATAGGAAAGGTGTCAAAGGTTAGAGGTTCATGGCAATATGGGAGGCTTGATGAGCAAAAGATAGGTAACGCAGCATAGCGATAGAACGAAGCAACTAAAATAGCAATGATAGTAGTGAGATCCAGGGTAGCGGTCATCTTGCCTGAAATCCCGCTAGGAAGAAGAACGAGTCCATGAAGAAGACGAACGGATGAAGCCGAACCAAGCATAGACGAACGAATCCTCACGATCGCAACGAAACATGAACTATCGAAAAGAAGTACACAACAAGGTAAACACACCACACATGAACAAGGCATGATGCACAAACAAGCATGATGCATGACAAAGCTACATGAGGCTACTCATGGCAAGAGATGGTGCAACAAGAGCAACACATCAAGGCAAGTTTAAATGAGGCCGGGAGCAACATATAACAATTCCGTAAGTCCTCATATGCAAATTTCGAAGTTGGTCCAGATCTGAAAAAACATTAAGTTGAAGTTGTTAAAAAGCAAGTTAAGATGCACAAAGATGATCTACACGAGATTCTAGTCAAGTTACATATGAAGTTCATTTAGTTCGGAGCTACGGCCTAGAAGATATGAGCAAAACAAGTAAACATGGCATTGATGCAAAACACATACAAACATCAAGCAAATACCTCAAAACACGGATGCAACATGATAATATGAAACTACATGCAATTCTAAGCAAGTTTCATATAGAGCACACTCAAAACGGAGCAACGGTTCAACACACACACTCTACAAGTCATAACAACAATCTGCCCAAAACAGCAACTAGGCATATTGCAAGCATCAAAACAACATGCTACAGGACGTCAACATAAAAGAAGGCATGAACATGATGTACAGGTAAATCATAACAAAACATGAACACTGAGCTATCTCCAGAAATCACTAGAACATGCTCAAATACACATGGCAAGATTGCAAATAATAGCAGTTCTAACTTTGCAGAAAATAACATCAGGTTGCAATGTTTAGAGCTATCAAACAACATGTTACAGGAGCTTATCATGGCAAACAAAGGCATGGCATGAATCTACTAATTGCATAGATCAAATGTCCTTTACTGACAATGAGCCAAAAAGGATCAGAAAATACGATGGCACCCATGTAAACATGGCAAGTTATATTACAGATTCAAACATGACAGAAACAGAATTATGAAGGCATGTTGGCGAGCTTGTACCGCTCACCACAGGTCAATAAATGGCATGGAAAGGAAAACAACAGTAAGAAGACTTGTTTGTGGAGCTAAGCATGGCAAGAGAAAGTTCATAGGGTGCATGGAACACTAGCAACAATCATGGAAACAACTGATCTTAATGTTAACAGGCTGACAACAACATTATGTAGCAAGTTCGGAGCAAGATTACAACAAGTTACAGCAAGCTATAATTGCAACCAGGGACATGAATGGATAGAGCATGACATGTAGAACAAAACACCCTTAGTGAACATCTCCAGATTATGCATAGAATGACTAGTAGCAACAGATTTACATAGCATCACGAAATAACAGATTCAGCCTAGCAAAACAGCAACATCAAGTACACTACTTAACAAGCTTGATTCACTCCCCACAAGTCACTGCATGACAAGATAAGCATAGAATAAGCAAGAAGACATGTTTATGAAACCAACCTAGGCAAGAACAAGTTCATAGCATGCAAGGATCAACTACAACAACCTTGGCAAAATTGAATAACATGTAAACAATCTACCAGGAAACATTTTGTAGCAAAAGTAGAGAACGAAAATGACATGCTAGACTACTCCATAATTGCAAACAGGGGCACGAATGGATAGAGCATAACCATATGTTCAAAACATCCTTACTGAAGTATCTCAAAATATGCATGGATCTCTCTGTAGCACCAAGTTTACATGGCATCACAATAACAGCAGAACAGGGACTAAAATCAGCAATATCACGGAGCCTAGTTTGCATGCTTGTGCTAGTCACCACATTGATCACAAAAATACATGGTAAGCACCTCTGTAAATATGGCATGGCATAGTTCAAAACACATGTAGACATCAACCTCATAGGATGAACACATCAATCATGGCAAAAATGACAAAAGTGCATGTTTTGTTAACAGACAGCAGGCAACATTATGAAGCACTCTTGCAACGAAGATTCAGGCATCAAGATGGACTCAAAAGAACATGATGCAATGGAATGAAATGACTTACTTGTTGAGGCGAACAATTTGACATATTACATGCACAAAATGGAGCCACGGATGTAGAGATATGATGCGATGAACATGGCATGATAATGTCACAGATTCGGGGACTTAGGCAAAATTACCTCCGCGAAAAGTCAACGCGGGACGGGGGAATCTGGGATGCGGGGATGCCGCGTTTGGTTCAACTCCTGGTGGATCTGATCCCGGCGATCGGATCCTTGCGAGGTGGCGGCGCCGGCGAACTCCGGCGAGGCGGACGCGGAACTCCGGCGACGACGTGGAGGCGCGGGGGAGTGGAGGAGGCAGCGACGGTGAAGGGGCAGCGGGCGGCGCCCTGGCGGGAGGCGAGACGGTGGCGGTTGGCATGGAGGCCAAGGGCGGCGGCGAGCGAAGGAGGTGGCCGGCGGCGCCCTGGCCGGCGGCGGAGGCGGACGCGCGTGGGCTCGCGCGGGAGGAGGCGCACGCCACTGGCGGCGGCGGCGGCGGGACCGCGAGCGGCAGTGCCAGCGAGGTCCGGGCGACGGCGCAGCCAGGCCGGGCGGCGGCGCGGCCGGGCTGGAGAGGGCCGAGCGCGGGCCCAGCAGGCCGCGGCGGGCGCGAGGGGAGAGAGAGGGAGGGTTCGGGCTGACGTGGCGGCGACGGGTTGGCTATAGGCGGCGGCGTAGCTGAGGTGGCGGCCTCCAATTTGTCGGAGCGACGTGGAGGCTGGACATGTCTGGCGGGGTTGGACATGTCCGGCGCGCGAGGGGAGCGGGGCTAGGGTTTCGTGTGCGAAAATGGACGGGGAGGACGTTTTTATAGGTAGAAGGAGCTAGGAGAGTCCAAATGGAGCACGGTTTTCGGCCACGCGATCGTGATCGAACGACCGAGAGCATGGAGGGGAGTTAGATGGGTTTTGGTCCACTTTGGAAGGGGTGTTGGGCTGCAAAGAGAAGGGGGGTTTCGAGCTACACGATTAACCGTTGGAGTATCAAACGGACTCCAAATGGCACGAAACTTGACAGACGGTCTACCGATGCTATACCAAGGCCGCTTGGCGAGACTCGGTCCATTCCGAGAACGTTTAACACCCGCTCACAATGAGAGACAAAAGGGGGACGCCGGGGGGCATAGAAGCGCCGTATTGCAAAATGGACAACGGGGAAAATGCTCGGATGCATGAGACGAACACGTATGCAAAATCAGATGCACATGATGACATGACAAAATGCAACACGCAAGAAAATGACATGGCAACTACGGCGAATAACTGGCAGACACCTGGCGCATCGAATCCGGGGCGTTACAAAACTCCTCCACTAACAAGAGATCTCGTCCCGAGATCTTAGGACCGAGACGGAAGGGAAAAGGGATGAGGTGAAACAAGAACTCGAGAATAAGCCAAGAATCGAGAGCACTCGAGAAGAAGAGAGGAACAACGAGAATAGCGAGAATCGAAAGCTCACGGAATCAGATAGACTATGAGACAACTCTGGTTCGAACGAGATAAGAAACGAATAAGACTGAAAGGATTTAGGCAGCACTCCGTCTAAACATGGAAGGAATAGAGCAAGAACTTGAGAGGATGGAATGATAGTTGATGAAGACATGACACAAAACCTCCGGAAAGAATTAAAAGAGTTGAATGAATAGAACGGAGAAGAAAATGACAACTTGTGCCACGAATGAAATAGAAAGCAACCTTAGACGAAAAGATTGAATGGAGTTGTTGAGAAAATTCAACAACGAAAAGAATAAGCTTGTTGTGGACTTATGGATAACCTCTCAAAATCAGAAGGTGATAACCAGCCGCAAACGGAAATGATTGGATAACTTAGAAGAACGAAGAAATGCAAAACTCCACTTCAAAAGAATACGGAGAATTAATTGCACTTCGAGACGCGAGAAGAAAAGATACTTGAACTCCACCCACAAAATCTTGATGAAAACTTGAAGAATGAGTTAAATCATGAAGAACCACCATGAAGAACTCCGGTAACAAAAGGATGATGATATAGAATGAAGGATGAAAGAATAAGATGAGCCTTGCGATGATTTAGACGAAGGTTTCCGACGAAATGGCTGAGGAAATTGAACTCCGGGAAAAGAAAAAGATGGACACACTTGGAACTAGAATTTATTCATCAAGAACAAACTCCGAAGGAAGGGATTAATCACTCTGATGAAATAAGAATAAGATTTATTGTATGCTTATCCTTCATCAAATTAAATTGATGACAAACAATGGATTTTTGCATATTACTTATTCTCATTGGAAAAGGATTGAGGGGGGATATAGCGCAACACTTGAGAGAGTCTTCATGAACCACCAATAGGATTGAAAAGAACGAATGAATTAAAATGATAATCAAAGAAAAAGAATCTTCGACGAACCACCGTAAAAATTCGGAAATGACTGATGAAAGAGAATGAATCACCGGGAAGAATTAGAAGAACAAATATGCTAGAGGGGATTTAGATGCAAAAGAATAAAGAGATCATGAGCTAATTACAGAACACTTGAACGAAGCACCGGGATAATTGGATAACGGTAACTGAAATCTGAGGACGAAGAATTTTTCTGGAATGATGGCCTCCGGTGAAAAGAAACGGAAAAACAACTCCTGACAAACTCCGGATGGGTAAGAAAAGGAATATCTGACAAATGGAATAATTGAGAGGATAATAAGAATCTAGAACCATGAATCTTCGGAAGAACGGACAGGATTTAGAGGGAAAAATCTTCGATCTTCAAATGGCGACGAGAAACACCACCAAAATTACTGAGATACTTCGGAAGAATGAAAAAGAGGAAAGGTTGAACCAAAGACGAAAAGAATTTGAACGAGATCTTGGAAAAGGCAACTGACTGATGAAATTCATACTTACGTCATACTTCGAAAAGAATTAGGAATGGCTCCGGAATAATTAGAAGAGTCAGGTAAGATCCTGGGAAAAGACCTGTGGGTTAGGGCCCACTAAAAAGAAACACCGTTGGAAAGGATTGTTGAAAAGATAGATGATGCACCGGAACAATTGAAATATTTGAATGACGTGACAACCTCAAATTAATTGGAACACAGACGAATCTCCTGAGATGTCTTGAGCACTCCAGAAGGATAAACTAGCGAGAGGCGAATGAGCAGGGAAAACACTTGAGCCGAGGAAAAGAATAAAATCACTACCAAAAATTAGAATTGAATCCACCGGAGAAGAAAAAGAGATGATGAATGACGAACAAGACGAGAATTCACCGGTTGAAATAATTGAGGTAAGACTGAAGAGACTCCGCACGAATGGAATTGATGCTCGAAAGAGATTCAAGCTTCGGGAAGAAGAGGGTGGGAGGGCGGGAAAACAAAGACAACTTGGAAGGGGAAACCGACGAATATCTTGAAGAGAAAACACCGGTTGAAATCATTGAAGAAAGAAAACAAAGACTTCGCATGAGTAGGATGGATACTCGATTATGGACTCCGGCTCGGAGATGAAAAAGGGAGGGTGGGTGGGAAAAGAAAATAACTGAGGATTGAACTTGGCAAAGATGAAGAGGCTCGAGTCAACTTGACGAGAAATGCACCGGATGAAAAGAGCTGAGAACCAACGATCAGAAAACCAACTGCGTGATCCTAAAGAAGAATTTGAAGGGGAAGAGGAGTAGTTCAAAACACCTACGTCAAGATTCCTGACCAGAGCGACGAAGGGGCTGAGGAGTAGGAAGAATTCCTACTCTCCGATATAACTAGACTCCGAAAAACAGTTTTCTTCTAGACTCAACAACGGCCAAACTACACGATCAATCAAGGGGCTAGTAAGGTCGGTCGAGGCTCTGATACCAACTTGTCACGCCCAATATGCGACCCTATCCGAAAGGAACTCGAAGGTCCCACCAAGGATAGAACCGCATATTGAAACGCTTTTGCAAGGTGGATATAATTACATCAACATTACATAATAGATGGGGATACATACAAGAGGCATACAATGCCACACGAATACAACATCACAATACATAAAAGCAACATCCGACTACGGATGAAACACAAACATAAGCTCAAACGACATCCACCCTGCTAGCCCAGGCTGCCGACCTGGAGCCTAACCCTGATCGAAGAAGATGCAGAAGAAGAACTCCAAGACAAGCAAACATCGCTCTCGCATCACGATCATCGCAAAACCTGTACCTGCAACTGTTGTTGTAGTGATCTGTGTGCCACGAGGACTCAGCAATCCCATTACAAGGGTATCAAGACTAGCAAAGCTTAAAAGGAAAGGAAGGGGTAAAGTGGTGAGGTTGCAGCAACGACTAAGCATATATGGTGGCTAACATACACAAATAAGAGCGAGAAGAGAGCAAAGGAACGGTCGTGAAGCTAGCAATGATCAAGAAGTGATCCTGAACTCCTACTTACGTCAAACATAACCCAGAAACCGTGTTCACTTCCCGGACTCCGCCGAAAAGAGACCATCACGGCTACACACATGGTTGATGCGTTTTAATTTGGATCTGGTGTCAAGTTATCTACAACGGGACATTAACAAATTCCCATCTGCCTATAACCCCAGGCACGGCTTTCGAAAGATTATACCCTGCAGGGGTGTCCCAACTTAGCCCATGATAAGCTCTCGCGATCAATGAAGGATATACCTTCTCCCAGGAAGACCCGATCAGACTCAGAATCCCGGTTTATAAGACATTTTGACAATGGTAAAACAAGACCAGCAAAGCCGCCCGATGCGCCGACAAATCCCGATAGGAGCTGCACATATCTCGTTCTCAGGGCAACACCGGATGAGACATCCTACGAGTAAAACCAGATCTCGAGTTTCCCCGAGGGGGCCCCGCAGTCTACTCGGTTCGGACCAACACTTAGACAAGCATTGGCCCGGGGGGGCTAAAATAAAGATGACCCTTGGGTTGGCCGACCCAAGGGAAGGGTATAGGTGGTGGTGAGGCAAATGGTAAAACCAAGGTTGGGCCTTGCTGGAGGAGCTTTATTCAAAGCGAACTGTCAAGGGGGTCCCATAAATCACCCAACTGCGTAAGGAACGCAAAATCCGGGAACATAACACCGGTATGACGGAAACTAGGGCGGCAAGAGTGGAACAAAACACCAGGCATAAGGCCGAGTCTTCCACCCTTTACCAAGTATATAGATGCATTAATAACATCAGAGATATTGTGATATCCCAACAAAATCCTGTCCGCCATGGAGCAATCTTCAACTTCACCTGCAACTAGCAACGCTATAAGAGGGGCTGAGCAAAGCGGTAACATAGCCAAACAACGGTTTGCATAGGAAAGGTGTCAAATGTTAGAGGTTCATGGCAATATGGGAGGCTTGATGAGCAAAAGATAGGTAACGCAGCATAGCGATAGAACGAAGCAACTAGCATAGCAATGATAGGAGTGAGATCCAGGGTAGCGGTCATCTTGCCTGAAATCCCGCTAGGAAGAAGAACGAGTCCATGAAGAAGACGAACGGATGAAGCCGAACCAAGCGTAGACAAACGAATCCTCACGATCACAACGAAACAGGAACTATCGAAAAGAAGTACACAACAAGGTAAACACACCACACATGAACAAGTCATGATGCACAAACAAGCATGAAGCATGACAAAGCTACACGAGGCTACTCATGGCAAGAGATGGTGCAAACAAGAGCAACACATCAAAGCAAGTTTAAATGAGGCCGGGAGCAACATATAGCAATTCCGGTAAGTCCTCATATGCAAATTTCAAAGTTGGTCCAGATCTGAACAAACATTAAGTTGAAGTTGTTAGACAACAAGTTAAGATGCACAAAGATGATCTACACGAGATTCTAGTCAAGTTACATATGAAGTTCATTTAGTTCGGAGCTACGGCCTAGAAGATATGAGCAAAACAAGTAAAACATGGCATTGATGCAAAATGCATACAAACATCAAGCAAATACCTCAAAACACAGATGCAACATGATAATATGAAACTACATGCAATTCTAAGCAAGTTTCATATAGAGCACACTCAAAACGGAGCAACGGTTCAACACACACACTCTACAAGTCATAACATTCTGCCCAAAACAACAACTAGGCATATTGCAAGCATCAAAACAACATGCTACAGGACCTCAACATAAAAAAAAGGCATGGACATGATGTACAGGTAAATCATAACAAAACATGAACACTGAGCTATCTCCAGAAATCACTAGAACATGCTCAAACACACATGGCAAGATTGCAAATAATAACAGTTCAGACTTTGCAGAAAATAACATCAGGTTGCAATGTTTAGAGCTATCAAACAACATGTTACAGGAGCTTATCATGGCAAACAAAGGCATGGCATGAATCTACTAATTGCATAGATCAAATGTCCTTTACTGACCATGAGCCAAAAAGGATCAGAAAATACGATGGCACCCATGTAAACATGGCAAGTTATATTACAGATTCAAACATGACAGAAACAGAATTATGAAGGCATGTTGGTGAGCTTGTACCGCTCACCACAGATCAATAAATGGCATGGAAAGGAAACCAACAGTAAGAAGACATGTTTATGGAGCTAAGCATGGCAAGAGCAAGTTCATAGGGTGCATGGAACACTAGCAACAATCATGGCAACAACTGATCTTAATGTTAACAGGCTGACAGCAACATTATGTAGCAAGTTTGGAGCAAGATTACAACAAGTTACAACAAGCTATAATTGCAACCAGGGACATAAATGGATAGAGCATGACATGTGGAACAAAACACCCTTAGTGAACATCTCCAGATTATGCATAGAATGACTAGTAGCAACAGATTTACATAGGATCACGAAATAACAGATTCAGCCTAGCAAAACAGCAACAGCAAGTACACTACTTAACAAGCTTGATTCACTCCCCACAAGTCATTGCATGACAAGATAAGCATAGCATCAGCAAGAAGACATGTTTATGAAACCAACCAAGGCAAGAACAAGTTCATAGCATGCAAGGATCAACTACAACAACCTTGGCAAAATTGAATAACATGTAAACAATCTGCCAGGAAACATTTTGTAGCAAACGTAGAGCACGAACATGACATGCTAGACTACTCCATAATTGCAAACAGGGGCATGAATAGATATAGCATAATCATATGTGCAAAACATCCTTACTGAAGTATCTCAAAATATGCATGGATCTCTCTGTAGCACCAAGTTTACATGGCATCACAATAACAGCAGAGCAGGGACTAAAATCAGCAATATCACGAAGCCTAGTTTGCATGCTTGTGCTAGTCACCACATTGATCACAAAAATACATGGTAAGAACCTCTGTAAATATGGCATGGCATAGTTCAAAACACATGTAGACATCAACCTCATAGGATGCACACATCTATCATGGCAAAAATGACAAAAGTGCATGTTTTGTTAACAGACAGCAGACAACATTATGAAGCACTCTTGCAACGAAGATTCAGGCATCAAGACGGAGTCAAATGAACATGATGCAATGGAATGAAATGAAGTACTCGTTGAGGCAAACAATTTGACATATTACACGCACAAAACAGAGCTACGGATGTAGAGATATGATGCGATGAACATGGTATGATAATGTCACAGATTCGGGGACTTGGGCAAAATAACTCCGCGAAAAGTCAACGCGGGACGGGGGAATCCGGGATGCGGGGATGCCGCATTTGGTTCAACTCATGGTGGATCTGATCCCAGCAATCGTATCCGGCAAGGTGGCGGCGCCGACGAACTCCGGCGAGGCGGATGTGGAACTCCGGCGACGACGTGGAGGCGCGGGGGAGCGGAGGAGGCAGCGCCGGCAAAGGGGCGGCGGGCGGCGCCTGGCGGGAGGCGAGACGGCGGCGGTTGGCGCGGAGGCCGAGGGCGGCGGCGAGCGGAGGAGGCGGCCGGCGGCGGCCGGGAGCGCGGACGGCGGCGCCCTGGCCGGCGGCGGAGGCGGACGCGCGCGGGCTCGCGCGGGGGGAGGCGCACGCCACTGGCGGCGGGACCGCGGGCGGTGGCGCCGGCAAGGTCTGGGTGGCGGCGCAGCCGGGCCGGGCGGCGGCGCGGCCGGGCTGGAGAGGGCCGAGCGCGGGCCCAGCGGGCCGCGGCGGGTGCGGGGGGAGAAAGAGGGAGGGCGCGGGCTGACGTGGCGGCGACGGGTTTGCTGTAGGCGGCGGCGGAGCTGAGGTGGCGGCCTCCGATTCGTCGGAGCGACGTGGAGGCTGGACATGTCCGGCGGGGTTGGACATGTCCGGCGCGCGAGGGGAGCGGGGCTAGGGTTTCGTCTGCGAAAATGGACGGGGAGGACGTTTTTATAGGTAGAAGGAGCTAGGAGAGTCCAAATGGAGCACGGTTTTCGGCCACGCGATCGTGATCGAACGGCCGAGAGCATGGAGGGGAGTTAGATGGGTTTTGGGCCACTTTGTAAGGGGTGTTGGGCTGCAAAGAGAAGGGGGGTTTCGGGCTACGCGGTTAACCGTTGGAGTATCAAACGGACTCCAAATGGCACGAAACTTGACAGACGGTCTACCGGTGCTATACCAAGGCTGCTTGGCAAGACTCGGTCCATTCCGAGAATGTTTAACACCCGCTCACAACGAGAGACAAAAGGGGGACGCCGTGGGGCATAGAAGCGCCGGATTGCAAAACGGACAACAGGGAAAATGCTCGGATGCATGAGACGAACACGTATGCAAAATGAGATGCACATGATGACATGACAAAATGCAACACGCAAGCAAATGACATGGCAACTACGGCGAATAACTGGCAGACACCTGGCGCATCGAATCCGAGGCGTTACAGCACCCTGCATGGTAGTACCACACCTGGGTTGCGGAAGTACCGTGTTAGATTTTTGCATCCATAAAATCTCAGCGGAGGTAGTCACGGATGTAATTTTTCATATCCGTGCCTACCATGCCTGGACCGTGGCTGCCCTGCGGTAGTACCGCATGGTGTCGCGGTAGTACCGCGCCAGCGGTTCTACCGCACCGTGTCAGTGCTCTTCTGTTCAGGTCCAGGCTCTGCCGCGCCCACGGTAGTACCGCGGGCCACCGCGGTAGTATTGCAGGCCCGTGCGGTAGTACCTCTCCTGTGGTGCGGTAGTACGGCGGGTCGCAGGCTGAGTGGTGGGTAACGGTTGGAATTGCCCCCCCACTATATAAGGGGATCTTCTTCTCCAAGAAGACTTACCTCTTCCATCCCTAAGCTCCATTGTTGCTCCAAGCTCCATTTTCGCCCGATCTCTCTCCCTAGCCAATCAAACTTGTTGATTTGCTCGGGATTGGTTGAGAAGGCCCCGATCTACACTTCCACCAAGAGAAATTTGATTCCCCCCACTAATCCCTTGCGGATCTTGTTACTCTTGGGTGCTTGAGCACCCTAGACGGTTGAGGTCACCGCGGAGCCATAGTCCATTGTGGTGAAGCTTCGTGGTGTCATTGGAGCCTCCAATTAAGTTGTGGAGATTTCCCCAACCTTGCTTGTAAAGGTTCGATCACCGCCTCCAAGGGCACGAATAGTGGAATCACGATATATTGCATTGTGTGAGGGCGTGAGGAGAATATGGTGGCCCTAGTGGCTTCTTGGGGAGCATTGTGCCTCCACACCGCTCTAACGGAGACGTACTTCCCCTCAAAAGGAAGGAAATTCGGTAACACATCCTCGTCTCAATCGGTTCCACTTTTGGTTATCTCTCACCTTTACTTGTGCAAGCTTATTTTGTGTTGCATTCCTTGCTTGCTTGTGTGCTTGTTGTTATCGCATCATATAGGTTGCTCACCCAGTTGCATATCTAGACAACCTACTTTGATGCAAAGTTGTAATTGGTAAAGAAAAGCTAAAAATTGTTAGTTACCTATTCACCCCCCTCTGGTCAACTATATCGATACTTTTAGTGGTGATGCTCCTGCTTGCAACTACATTATCAATGGGGATTAATACACAAAAGGGTACTATCTTGCAGATGGTATATACCCTCCTTGGTGCACATTTGTCAAGAGCATCAAAGAACCCAAAACTAAAAAACAGTGTGAATTCGTAAGGGTGCAAGAGGCAGCTCGAAAATACATTGAAATAGCATTCGGTGTTTTGAAATCTAGGTTTGCCATTGTCCGTGGTCCTGCTCATTTTTGCGATAAGAAAACCTTGAAAAATATCATGACATGTTGTGTTATCCTTCACAATATGATTCTTGATTCTTGAAGATGAGAGAGGAATGAACTTGGAATTCTTGTACGACAATGTGGGTAGCCGTGCCAAACCAGCTAGAGACCCTAACCGCATTAGAGATTTTCTTCACACATACAAGGAGATTGAAAATGGAGACACACATTTTCAACTTCAGGAGGATCTCATTGAGCACCATTGGGAAAGGGCTGGACAATGACTCCTTTTTGTATTCATTTGTATTTGTACTCATCACATGTATTGCATTATTTAAGATTTGAATAATTATTTGTAATGTGGATGATTGTTGTATTTTGTTGAATTTGAATAATTATTTAGTTTGCTTCTGTTGGTTGTATTATGCTAGATTTGATATATTTTGCGGGCCGATGAGATGCGGAAAGCAGCGGTGCAAGATCAGACACCGCAAAGCCGACCTGTATAAAAGCATATTCGGCGAATATACTTTTATACGGGTCCGTTTGGGGGTCTACCTCTGCGGCCGTCCTTGCCGCCCGCAAAAGCCGTTTTCCGCAAACTGCAAACGCGTTTTGCGGGCCTGCGGGATGCGGGGTCTGCTAGAGTTGCTCTTAGAGGAGTATTTTTATATATTGCACCTTTACATACTGTTCTTTTTTGACATATGCTTCTTTAACTTGTTTTAATTTGTGTATGTTTGCTATTTATCGTTTCTACATGGGGTGTAGGAATTTTAAAATTGTGTTAACATGTAGTAGCTAATGATTATTTACAAATTTATAATTTGCTCACAACAAGCAATTATTAGGTGAACAAGCTTTATAATATGTGATTTTTTGGAGTAACCTATCTCATAAAGCCTGTGTAACTTAATGTAAATGAAGTTTTTAAGCCCCGTGGGAGACAATGATATGAAGGAAATTTGGAGATGCAAGCACTGAAGCTTGGGGATCAAGGAATCCCCAAGAAATAATTTGAAGATATCTCAACCTTGTAAACTTGGGGATGCCCAAGGCACCTGCCCCCTTCTTCCTCTAAAATTGTCGGTTTGTCTTGGTTGGACCTATGGTCTTATTTTTTCACATATTATGTAATGTTCTTGGAGTGTCCTTTTATTTTTATTTTTATTTTTTATCACTGCGATCATCACATCTGAAATCTTCTGAATTGAGAGATTATATGAATGGATACATATTTTTAGAATTTCTATATTGCTCCACTTATATCTATTAGAGCATACATCAAAGTAGAAACACTTTAAACTCGGCATGTTTCACTTATATCTTTTGAAGAGTTGAAACTGCAATTTGTTGTTGGCATGACATTCATATGTTGGAACTCAAATGATAAGCATGTATAGGTGATATACTAAAAAAATTCCATGAACAATATATCTCTAGAAGCTAAAAAAATGTGAGAACCGAACTCTTTGCAATTGTTTTGAGATAATTAGAGGGCAAGAGATGAGCATAGCAATAAATGTCCTTGAATCTAGAAGTGAATTAGTGTGTTGAAGTTTACTAGTACTTGAGACATCCTTTCAATTAGTGAAATAAAAGTTGCAAACTTAGAAGTGACTTGAGTAGCTCAAAGTGCGGAAGTGGTGTTGTAAGTAAACTAGTGCTGTTGTTAAGGTTGGGGCTGCTCGATGGTTAACTCCTACCAACCCCATCCTATGATATTGCCACAAGGAAATTGTGCAATGCAAGTTTGAAAGCCTTATGCACTTCGTTCATGTTCATTGCTAGTGTCTTCGTCATCGAGTATTGGCACACTCATATAGGGACTTGGTGCATACTTTAAAACCATGTGGGAGGAATTCTTCTTGTTCTCCTACACATAAGTCCATATATCTTCCTCAAAACAACAACCATACCTACCTATTATGGCATTCCATTGCCATTTTGAGATATAAATTGCCATGCAACTTCCATCATTTGCATTACACTAACATGACTAAAGATGAGATAATTCACAATCATTTTGTTTGCACCATCATATGTAGCTAGCATGATATTTAGGTGGCACATCCATTGCTATTCGTTTTTATATATGCCACGCTAGATCATTGCACATTCTGGTACACTACAAGAGGCATTCATATAGAGTTTCTAGATCATGTCCATTGTTGATCATTTGAGTTGATTTATGAATAAATTCAAAAGGTGTACTGTTCACAATTATAGAGTGTTCCTTCTAGTTTGACATATCAAAGACAAGATGCGCCATGGAGGTGCCAATAAAAAAGAAGTTGAGTAAAGGAGCAACACTACTATTCCCTTTTTAGTATGCACTTTTGAGCTTCAAAGTAGCACATGTTCTTTGTAGAAATCATAAAGTGCTTCACAACAGCAACACTACATTATAATATAGAATTTTAATGTCATGTTGCATACACTAGTGGGGATTACTTACAAAACTTCGATTGTATATTTCAAGGATAAGCTTCCTCAAATACTCTAGGACTTCATGAGTAGGGAAGTTGAATGCACACCCCACTAGTCCATAGGAGAGTATTCATACATTCATAACTCGAGTGCATCTGTTTCATGGCAATCACTACTCCTTGCATTAGCATTGATTATAAGGCTTTAACACTGCCTAATGATCCTGTTGTGTTGATGCAAGTCTAACTTATTTTTGACTTGTCTTAAACCATCATCATTATTCTCTTTTCCCCATAAGTGATAATGTCTAGACCCGTTCTTGAGTGTTGCATAAGTAAGTTGAGTGAATAATGCAAAAAGACCATGAAGTTCTTTTACTTGGTCGACCTTGGGTTGGTTTATGATACAATGTTATTTGACATTGTGAAATACAATAGTCATAACTAAATTCTTAATATAACATTGACGTTCTTTCTTAAACTTTGGTGAGGTGAATGTTGGCTTCATGCATTGATTTATAGTGAGATAGTGCGAGTTTATTTGTGTGCTTGCTTATTGTTACCTAATTATCAACTATAGACAATTGCTCTGCATCACTATTCTTGAGTTAAACTTTAGTGAAGCTACATCGGATAATATGTTCATGTTGAGGTAGCATTCACTACAAAAAACTCCCTTTTTATCATCTATCTGCTCATGGAAAAGCAGGGATTAAGCTTGGGATGCCTACATCTCTTGATGTATATATAATTTTTGTTAAATTTATGCCACTATTATATCATTTGTACATAGTTTTGCCCCCCTTTATACTATTTTATGGGACTAACCTCTTAATCCAGTGCCAAGTGCGAGCTGCCGTTTTTGCTTGTATTTCATGCAACCGAATACAATTTTGGGGGACCGGGAAAAATACGTCATCCGAGAAATCACGAGAAGATCACAGAGGGGTGAAGAAGTGCAAGAGGGCCACCCAAAGGCCTCCATGCACCCTAACGATGTGGCCCACGCCATGGAGCCTTTGAGGAACCCCACCATTGCCTCTTGGCCTGTAGCTCTGTATTAACCCTTTGATCATAAACCAAATAAAGGAGAAAATTTTATATCGCTGCCATGATGCATTTCGTGGTTTTCTAATCTGGAGTCTCAGTTGTCTTCTGTAGGGGGAAATTGTTGTTGAAGCCATCTACAACAACTTTGCTACTCCAATGATCATGTGTGAGTAATCCTCCTTGGACTACATGTTCATAATAGTAGCTATGTGGCATCTCCTCTCTCCCATTCTTCAATACATAGATCACATGATCTACCCTACATGATTGTGATGAGTCTAATCTAATTCTCGGTGGTTAATTGTATTGTGATGAATTCTCACTTTATGATACACTACTAGAAAAACCGCTACTAATGGCGCACCTAATTTGGCCATTAATGGCGCATCACTGGTGCGCCATTACTAGAACGCCATTAGTAATTTTTACTAATGGCGCACCAGTGGTGCGCCATTAGTATCTGGTATACTAATGGCGCACCACTGGTGCGCCATTAGTATAGGCTACGGTGCGCCATTAGTATGCCTCCCAGGGGCCATGTATACCCAGGTGCTTTGGCATACTAATGGTGCACGACCACGAGATGCGCCATTAGTAACCATGGCATACTAATGGTGCACTGACCAGTGATGGGCCATTAGTATGAATATTAGTTTTTTTTTATTTTCTGTTTTTTGCACAGGTTACAAAATGTATAATTTGACAAAATATTGACAGCACACATCAACAACAGATTCATCGAATACAATAGAAGATTAGTCTTTGAATACAATTCATCATATTAGTCTCCGAATATAATTCATCATATTAGTCTCCGAATTGAAAAGACCGAACAAAGATAGAACATTATATTACAAGTCTCGAGACCGCGAGTAGCGAGTTTGTCTTCACATTACAAGTCGATATCGATCATCTAAACTACCATCACATAGAAGAGAGCTATGGTCATCACGATGAGCATCATCACGATGAAACTCGTCTTCATCCGGTTCCTCCAACGCTCCCTCCCCTCTCCCGCTAGATAGCGGGCATATCTAGATTCGGCCTCGGCCCTAGTGGTGTACCCTTTGTAACTGTTACCGCTGAATCGGTGAACCTATCTCCGACACTCCTCCCAGTCATCGTAGACTCCGGGAACCTTACCCATGTACACGACATACGTCGGCATCGCTATGCACTAGCCAAACGAAATGTTAGTACCAATTCACAGACAATACATAAGCAATATATAAGTATGCAAAAGAACGATCGGAAGAGAAAAGCAAGACATTAATAGCATCGATTACATCTAAGTTGAACGACTCTCGAAACCAAAGAGACATACTACAAGTTCATTAAAGTTTAATTACAACATGAGCCAATCGATGTTTCAGAACTAGACACAGCATCACTGCTTTCGACTCGACTCAAGGGACCGGAGCATGGATGAAGCCGCCGTCTATCGTGGGAGTCATGAAATAACGGTCGTTGTCAGCCTGCATTTGTAGCATTGTGTCGATGTCACTGTTGGACGGTTGATTTCTGAGGTAGAACTGCCCCGAGGTACGAAGGACATCTTGATGGATGATTTCTGCAAACTCCGACTGGATGCGAAAGAATTCTTGTCGGAGGTCCGTGTCCTGGATTGCCGACATGCTCGCGGCCCAATCTTTGAGTTTACTCGGTAGCAGAAGTTGATGATGGTCCCGTACGATCGCCCGCATGTGATGGATGGCATAGTAGGCACCCTTCTGACCGCCAGGCGGCTGCTTGACGCAGCAGAACGTCGTATTGTGGGAGAACACGTGCTTGCCGTACTTATGAATAGGCCTGGTGAAGGTGCCTCCAGATTTGGCGTAGCCGGGGAGAACATCATCAAGAACCTTCTTGACATTTGTGTAGTCTACGTTCGACTGACGGTCCGGGTCGAAATACGTGGCCATGGAATATTTGGGGCTTAGGAGGATGAGCGTGCAACGTGTGTCACTGCAGAAAACACGGAATGTTAAAAGAAAAACGATCGAAATGTAAGAATTCATATGTTACGGGCCGGTTGAGGGGAGGACTTACTCGGGAAAGTAAGGCACGAGGAAGTTATCCTTATCTTGGTTTGCCAGAATGACGCCTTCGAGGTAAGAACTCGCGACTTGCCGGTCCCCAGCGCTGCCCAAGATCTTGGCACGCATGTAGAAGGGGTCGACTATCACGATGTCCGGGGTCTTGTCGCGAATGATCCGCATCTCCATACTCAGCGAAAGTAGCCGAACGAAGGTGTAGTGCAGCGGATGACGGTTCAACATAGCGTGGATGTCATCAAAACGCAGGACGATCGTATGCCCGATGGAGTTATCCACAAAGCCCTTGCCCTCTGGCACCTTGGCCGCGAAAACTGGGTATGCCACATCCTTCTCCCTGAGACGCCGCTTCTCCAAAGAAAGAACACTGTCATGCAGACTCCGCATAGCACCGGTTGCAACATTGAGCATATTTGTCGGTAGCATCGCCCTACCCGCCACATGCACCCTCCTCGAGATATCCTGCGGTGAAGGTGGCCCGTCCTGAGCATGGATCGTACTCGGTGCCGGCTGGCTCGCACCCTTCTTAGTCTTTCTTTTGCGTGCCTTCTTCTTCTCCTATAATGGGACCGAGTTCTGCTCACAGACCGCCTTCTTGAGTGTGTTGGGGCTGATAATATTTCGCACCTCGCCTATCTGAGGCTCGGTGAAGTCGGCAGCTGGAGGCGTCTCCTGAGAGCTGAACGCCAGACGGCGCCTGTTGCAACTTGGCTTCTCCGCGGTACGAGCTAGATCGCACACGTCTTTTGTTGGGTTTGGTTCTTGAGAAGGAGGCCCCATGAAGTCGCCATCGTACCCATGATCGGCAAAGTACTGATCGACGTTGCCAAATGTATCATCGTCGTCGTCGTCGTCGTTCTGATCCTGTGCCATATGCATGTTTGGATCCAGTGGCATAGGGATGTCCGGCACCGTTGCTGCGGTCTTGCCATGGGGCCGACTTGGCGCCGGCACGACTGGCGGTGTTGTCTTTGGGGTGGTGTCCCCCGCCCCTAAACGAATTTGGCTCTTCGGCCAAAGCAGGGGCCAGCTCAGGCAGGCGCTGAGGGTCATCACGTCATCATCGTCGGCCCCAACGGGTCGAATCGGAGGTAACAAGTCGTCGCAGCCTGGCAGCACCCGAACCAGTTGAACCCTAAACAAGTTGGGTGGCATCTGGGTACCGTGGAACAAGGGGTTGCCCGGTTGAACGATTTTTCCCTTGGCGACATCGACCAAATCGTTGTTCACGAAGTGGAGGAGAGTGCACGGAACATCGGCGGCGCCCTGCGAAAACATGTAGGGCATCAGGGATGCCCAGTCAAAGGCAAGGAGATGAAGTCCTCGGCCGAGAGAGGCTTAATTAGTTACCGTGATGATGGCGTCGAGCTTGGCTAATGTCGACGCACCGCCAACGGCGGGCGTGCAGTTGACGGAGGTGCCGCTTGCTGCAGAGGTGCCGGCCGGCGTACACCCGGGTGCATTAAGCTCCCGTGCCGGCGTCGGAGACACCAATGTCGCCTCCGCCGGAGGCACCAATGGCCCCGCCATCGCATTATGCGAGTTGCTGGCCGTGAAGCTAGGAATCGGGGGCGGCCCCTGTTGGCCGCCCGCAATCCACGCACTCAACCCCGAGATCAAGGTAGGCACAATGGCGGTGATCGTCGCTCCGAGTCGTTGTTCCACTTGCTCTTGGACAATCTCCGGAATCCGCGCCACCTGTGCCTTGAGTTCTTGAACCTCTCGCGCCTGGCTTTCCGAGCTGGTCTTTTTCTCCTTCCGCACACCAGCGGTATAGTATGACCCCCATTTTGTCGACAAGCCTTTGCCGGCCACACGACCAGCTGACGTCGGCTTACTGAGCTTATCCTTGTTCTTCATTACATTCAACCCCCTATTTAGAGTGCTGTCCCAAGGGTTGCTCTTAGTCGACCCCGCGCTACTGCTTCCAGTCGCCTGCGGAAGGAATGTGAACCATTTAGAAATTTGGCTTCATTAATTAGAATGCAACCATATGGAGCTAATTACGCGGGGGTGTATTCCTTACCAGAACAAGCTCAAGCTGCCTGGTCTTCGGATCCGTGGTAAGCTCCTTTGTTTTCGGGTCCTTCTTGTACCGGGCCCTGACAAAGTTCCTGGTCTTCTTGTCACCGTATTTATCGAAGAGGGGCGGTAGGCCTTGCTCTGCACGGTCCGCCTCCTCCTTGTCCCATATAGGCTCCGACACTTTGTAACCGCCGGGACCGAGTGTGTGTTCCCCTATGTTCAGCTCCCGCATTTGTTTCCCCCACTCACTTGATTGGGAGCTTGCGGTGCTCGAGCAATTGATCTTGAAGTCGTTGTAGTCATCTTCGGTGATCGAAGGATTTTTCTCCTTGATCTTCTGATAACTCTCACCTTTCTCGATCATTCTCTTCACATTGCTTTTCCAAGTAGACAGGGCCTTGCTCATCTTCGTGAGGGCAGCATTGTTCACTTTATTCCCTTTGAGGCTTGTGTTTTCAAATTCAGCGGGGAACTTGTATCGTTCGTGCAGCTTCGTGAAGAGGAGGTTGCGCAAATTCCCTCGGTCAGGATGCCTCAGGTTCTCGGTGTTGATCGAGACGGTGCTCCGGACAATGCACCCGAGCTGAAGCGAGTACCCCTTGACTATTCGTTCGGGCGGCGTTGGATTCCCGTTGGAGTCCACTTCAGTAACTTCCTCCTTGAGGGTGCGGAGCACGATCGGGCGCCGGTCCTTCCGTTGCCTCTTCGGTTGGCTGCCATCTGTGCGTGCGCCGCCATTATCAGTGGTGGCATCCTCGGCGGCACCATCAGTGGTGGCATCAGTGTGGTCATCCTCGGCGGCACGATCCGTGGTCTCAGGATCGGTGGGGAAGGCGGCGGCCTCATACAAGTGAGGTTGTTCCTCCATCTCCTGGGACAGCTCCCAGAATGCCTTGCCGCCCGAACCCCCAGCCTCATTGTTGTGGGTCATGTTTCTCTCTAAATAGAAACAAAGTTTGGTCAAAAAGTTGGTTATTGTCAAGGAACAAGATCATGGTCTCATCATTTAGGGTTTTTCGACACCGAGGCATCCTAAAATCTAAGCTTTTATCATTGAGGGTTTTTCGACGCCGAGGCACCCTAAAAGCCTAACCTTTCATCATTTCAGTTTTTATCGACACCGAGGCACCCTAAAAGCCATGCATTAGTCACAAGTACGCCGGGGCACTTGATCCTACTTAATTAACTACTAAGATACCCCGGCCCATGCATTAGTCACAAGTACCCCATATGTCCTATTTTTAGCAAAGTCATGCTAAAATTCACGGAAAATTTCAGCATGACCTTTGCTGAAAATAGGACATATGGAGTACCCGAATTTGCCGAAACGGAAGTTAATCGACATTCCGGCAAACTCAAGGGCCTCTCGGGGTACCTGCAATATCATCACGACACGATGGTCGGAGACAAAACCCAGCAAACTAGCACCACAATGTGCCTCTACTTTCATATGGATGAAAAGGCCACAATGTGCCTCTACTAGCACCACAATGTTAGTTAACTTCTGGGGACATCAGAAAGTTAACATCCGCCTGATTATTATGAGGACTTCACTGCCACTGTTTACTCAAACTTAAGTTGGTAATTAAAAATATAAAATAGGATAACCCAGTGACAGGACTGTTGGTTGATGTCACAAAAAAGTTGCAAATCTCAACATGTTCTACAGTTGTTAAAATTATCTTACTATATTTAGAACAAACTAACACCACAGAGTCTAGCAATTCAGGTAGAAGCCATCATTCATTACAAATTTGAATATATGATATTCCAGAAAATAATCTATCTACAAAATGAGATACATTCCGTTTGAACTACCAAAACTGTAACCAACGTTATTACCTAATTATGAAAAAAGTGCAGTACATATAAATTATTTCATCACTGAGAGGAGATAACCAAAAGTTTCCAAGCAATATGATTAAGAAAATGGGATTTAGGCATCCAAATGCCACAAAAGACCAAATCACATTTTTAAACCAAGTTACACAAAGAAAATGCACCTAAGCACCAAGAGGAACTGTTACAACTCCATAAGGTATATCCAAGTCACTGCTACTCATATTCAAAAAACCTAACTCCAATATAACCAGAAAGATTGTAAAACATTATATCTCCCTGCTGACACGAACTGAAAGCGTAACAAAAATACCATCTTCTTTTGTTGATGCGTTGGTGTTTTAGAGTAGAGGTAAGAAAACCGGAGACCATATATGTAGTTTCTAACATATGCAAGATTACTTAAAAATTGGAGATGCAAGATAGTAGTATATAGAAGAAGAAACAAGAGAGAGATGCAAGATAGTAGTATATATAGGTGAGTCAACCTATTATTCTAGGCAGCTGCCTTGCTAGTGATTCGGTGTCGTCGCAACTGGATCCCTCCCACTCGACCTGCGATCTTCTACAAGGAAAAAGTAGCAGCTCAGTCAACCACCATGTAATTATACAAGGAAAAAATGCTACTTGGCACAAGTGTAAATGAGAAGCTTGAGGTAGCAGCAGATTGAAGTGATAAAGTGCAAAGGAGAAGCTTGAGCTAGTAAACAATTTCTGAATGTTATAAAGTGGGGAAAGTAAAATAAAATTCATGACTAGTCATGGCACTAGAAAAGAGATGAGATTTTACAAAACCAGAGCCAAGCATAGTCCAGAATGTCAAATTTTCAGTTAGTTAATTATTACAGTCCTTTGCTAAAAGAGATGATCCGTCCAAGAAATTTAATACTAGATGCATGCAGTCTGTTGAGCATCTTTTAGTGAATGACTAACAACAAGTAGCCGAGCTTGCCCAAGAAAGATTAGATTCAGAAGTGCTGGCTGCTGCTAGTGAATGGAGCTGACAGTTATACAGTGTCAATTGACAGTAAGTAGAGTGAGATGATCAAACGTTTGTGCTGAATAGTAGTGGCAGTGTAATGTTAACTAAATACAGTTGGCAGTGTATATAGTGTTAATTGACAGTGGCTTGTCCTGGATATAACTCATTTTCTAGGTTTACCTTGGGTAGATAGCCCATGAATGCGGAACAGATACTTACATTCATGCCGTGAGATAAACTTATTTTCAGGTATAAACCATGGACAATTACCCGATGATACAGTGCATTTTTCTTCAGTGTATGTCCAGTGCATTTTTCTTCTTCTTTCGTTGAGTAGCATAAATTAGACCTATCATTGTGTAAGATGCAGGAGTACTTCTTATACTCTGTGGCATTGCCATACTTAGCCAAGAGTCCCCATTTCTTATATTCTGTGAGATGCAGTCATCTTTTACTCTAGTTCTTATAGTATTTTGGAGTACATTGCCTGTTATGCTGCTTGCAAGGTTAGCATAGGTTCAGAAATGGGGACTAAAAAATAGTGATTTAATTCTCCAATTCAATTTTCATTTTCAAGTTTAAATTTGAATATCAACAGTAGTGATTTTACACCCAGTTCAACAGTGATTTTACCTCGATTTCAACGGTAATTTCAGCAGCAGAGTCGGGGGCGGGGACTAAAAAATCTTAACCCTAACAACATAGTGGAGCGCGTCTGTTAGCATGTCTTCCCTTTCTTGTTAGCATGTCTCTCAAAAAGAGAAACAATGGTTCCGATCCTCTTAATTCTTCAATAATTACATTCTATCAATCATAATGACATAGTTGAACAAATTATATGCAAAATTATGTGTATGAGTTCATCAGTTCATCTACTTGTGCACTACATCTAGTGAGAGAAGGAAGCCCGGTAATGTGTACTGCAAAATTATGAACTCATACGCATCTAGCCGAAATCATAATGTACTGCAAAATCATAGGTACCTCACTATCTCTCTCTGAAGAAGGCTTGATCAGGGGATGAGGGGTATCAACTGCGGTCGGCCTGTGTCAGGGAGATCCGGCGGTGGGCCGGCGATCGCCTCCAGCCACGGAGATTGCCTCCAGCCACGTCTCCTCCACGAGCAGCTCCGGACTTGGCAAGGCGGAGGTTGCGGCGCGCGCGGGCGAGGGCGAGGTTGGTGTCAGCCCTGCGGCGCTGCTCCGGCGAGAGTGGGGTGGGGTCGGAGGGGAGGAAGGGGAGAATGGGGAGAGGGAGGCGTCAGTGGTGTGGTGTGGACGGGGCGGCGCTGGTGTCGGGGCGGCGTTGAGGGCGGCGGGGCGGCGGCGTCGGGAGAGGAGAGGGGAAGGGGATCGCGGGCGAGGGCGAGGGAGAGAGAGGGGATCGATACGAAGTAGGGGCGGCACAATACTAATGGCGCACCACCCCTCGGTGCGCCATAAGTACATACATGCTAATGGCGCACCTCACCCAGGTGCGCCATTAGTAATTTTTTTACTTCTGCCCGAGCCAACAGGTTATCTACCACCAGACCTGATACACATCAAGTCTTCTCTACTAGTTCGACTGGTCAGCAGCTAGTTCTCACACCAGGAGGTCCTGGGTTCGATTCCCAGGCTCCACAAATTTTTTTATGCATTAAAAATGCTGTTTGATACTTACTTGTGTTTAAATATGTTCAAACTTGTTTAAATCATAACAGTAATATTTTTTTATAAGACAGTAATATTTTTTTAAAAAATATCATCAAACAGTAATGCCGGTG
>NC_041385.1:608434647-608480498 GCF_002162155.2 Triticum dicoccoides
CGTTGATATCGTACGCCTCATAGGTCATCAGGTTGTGCTCGGCACCCTGTGACAAGGCGAATATGAGTTGTTCTTCCGCGGAAGAATCCTCATGTAAAGGGTACGACAGAAGCTTCTGCTTGAACCAACGCGTGAAACATGAGTTGTGCTCTTTGAGTATATCTCCGTCCGTCCTCTGTTGGCCTCGGTCATTGTACGTCTTCTTAATAAAGGTTTTGTGCTCTACCACCCAAGGATCGACCACGTCTATGTGTTGTAGCGCGACTAGGTTTGCTCTTTCAAAGTCGGCGAGTCGACCCTCGAAGTCGACATGCATTTCGCGGCGACCCTCACGGTGACCCCATCCAGCGAGCCTGCCGAGGTGCCTGTTGACGGGCAGACCAACGGGGTTCTCGATGCCTAGATAATTCATGCAGTAGGAGATGCACTCTTTGGTCAGAAAGCCCCTGGCTATGCTTCCCTCTGGACGTGACATGTTGCGAACGTATCCTTTGATGACACCATTCATCCTTTCGAACGACATCATGCTGTGTAGGAACGTCGGCCCGAGTTGGATGATATCCTCCACTATATGGACCAGCAGATGCACCATAACGTCGAAGAATGCGGGCGGGAAGTACATCTCAAGCTCGCATAGTATCACCACGATCTCTTCCTGTAGCCTTCTGAGTTGCCTCACGCCAATCGACTTCCGAGAGATGACGTCGAAGAAGTTGCATAGGCCAAATAGCGTTTCACGGACGTGCGCGTCCATGATCCCACGGATTGCAACTGGAAGTATCTGCGTCATCAGCACGTGACAGTCGTGAGACTTCATCCCGCTGAACTTCTGCTTCGCTGGGTCTAGGTATCTGCTTATCTTCCCCGCGTAACCGTAAGGAAGTTTTACTCCTAGGAGGCAGGTGAAAAACTGCTCGATCTCCTCCTGACTTAGAGTGAAGCACGCGGGAGGGTAGTCATTTCCGGTCTTCTTGGCCTTTTTGCCTTTGCGACGACTTTCTGTGTCCTGCTTCGCCTCATCATCATCATCATCATCATCATCATCATCATATATAGCGTGAAGCTCCTGCCTGATGCCCATTGATTTCAAGTCTGCCCTTGCTTTCGGCCCATCTTTGGTCCTCTCTGGCATGTTGAGCAGGGTACCAAGCAGACTCTCACACACGTTCTTCGTGATATGCATGACATCAAGGCTGTGAGGCACACGGTGGATCTTCCAGTACGGCAAGTCCCAGAAAACATACCTCGTTTTCCATACCTTCAGCAGCGGCTCTGGCGCCTTTTGCTTCTTTCCCGGCAGTGGGCAGTCTTTCCAATTTTTCAACAGCTTGTCTATTTCCTCGCCGCTCCTCGTACACGGGCGTTTTCGGGGTTCGGTTTCACCATCGAACAGATCCTTGCGTTTCCTCCACGGGTCATCATCGCGAAGCCACCTTCGATGTCCCATGAACATGGTTTTCGAAGACCCGGGATCTCTATCTAGCTGGCGATACGTTGTGTCATCCATGCACCTTACGCATCCAGAAAATTCGTGGACTACCTGCCCCGCAAGATATCCGTAACCGAGATAGTCGTGCACCGTCGTGAGCAGTGCGGCTCTCATAAGGAAATATTCTTTCTCTGCGGCGTCCCACGTATTGGCTGGCGTTTTCCACAGCGTGTCAATCTCCTCTTTCAGCAGCCCCAGATACAGATTGATGTTGTTCCCTGGTTGTTTCGGCCCTTCAATTAGCATACTCATGTGAATGTACTTCCTCTTCATGCACAACCAGGGGGGAAGGTTGTACATCCACACGAACACAGGCTAGGTGCTATGTGTGCTTCTCTGGCTGCCAAACGGATTGACTCCATCGGTGCTCGCGCCCAGCACGATGTTCCTTCTATCGTTCCCAAATTTTGGGTATTCGAAGTTCAACGCTTGCCACTGGCTCGCATCCTTAGGGTGACTCAGCATCTTGTCTTTTTTATCTATCTCCGGATCATTTGCGTCATCTTCTCGCTTCTTCTCCTCCCTATCCGCGTGCCAACGCAGGAGCTTTGCTACCTTAGGGTCCGCGAAATACCGCTGCAGACAAGGAGTGATCGGAATGTACCACACCACTTTTCGAGGAGCTTTCTTCCTCTTCTTGTATCGAGTGACACCGCACACCGGACATATGGTAGAATCTGCGTGCTCGTCCCGATAAATGATGCAATTGTTCATGCACACATGGTATTTCACGTGCGGTAAATCCAGAGGACACACGATTTTCTTCGCCTCCTCCAAACTGGTCGGGCACTTGTTCCCCTTGGGAAGATGTTCGTGCCAGAATGACATGTTCTCGTCGAAGCATGCATCGGTCATTTTGTGTTTTACCTTCATCTCCAGAGCCATGAGCGTTACTTTCAGGCGGGTATCCTCGGGCCTGCATCCTTCATACAATGGAGTAACCGCGTCTAACTCAAGTTGATCCATCTTGGCTTTCTCTCGGGCGGTAGCTCTTGCGTTATCCGTCTGCTTGAGAAGCAGCTCTTGAATATGAGGGTCCTGCACCCAGCCCATCGATGGTCCAGCTTCGTCTGCTCCGCCAGCATCATCATCATGTCCTGCATCTTCTTCTACATATGACTGTGTACAACATCACCGTCGTGATCATCTCCTGGGGATTCTTCGTCTTCTCGCCCGCCCGAGCAGTGGTGGTTGTCTTGCTGCCCTTCCTCATTTCTTGCCCGGCCCCCATGGACGACTTCGTAGTCATCTTCATCACCTTGTCACCGATAGCCATCCATGAAACCACGCAAGAGCAGGTGGTCCCGCACCTGCCCGGAATCCGGGTCCGCAATAAGGCTATTCAGCTTGCATCTTCGACACGGACATCTTATCTCCGTCTCGTTCTTTTGAAGCATCTCGGCCTTCGCGGACCTCAAAAACCTATTCACGATGCCTTCGGTCATCGTGCAGACCATGGTCGCCTGCGGGGTAGAGCAAAACGATATTTTAGAACCAAGAAAAAATTTGGCATGACTTTCCCTAAAAATAGGACCAAAAAGAATGCTTAATGCCAAAATTCTCGCCGAAACGGAAATGAATCAACATTCCGGCAAAATATTGGCAACTATCGCATTTCAAATACTGGTACACCTCCAAACACAAACACATATGCAAAACCACAAACATATGCAACACCACGAACATACATAGATCTAGCTAGGCCATAAAAAGTGCATGTGCACATTGTTGTAGGGAGAACAACATAAATATAGCTTCCGCCCTTACTTACCTAGCAAAACAAGGTAACTTAACCACTTAATTTGAATGAATTTATGGTGGAAATGAGGTGAAAAAGAGGAGGCACCCGAGACAAGGAGGAGGCGGTGGAGAGAATGAAGTGGGGAGAAAGTGAGTGTGGGAGGAGAGGCTGTCCAAAATATCTTGTTGCTGCCCACTTACTAATGGCGCACCAACCACAAATGCGCCATTAGTAATCCAGGTTACTAATGGCGCACCACCAGGGGGTGCGTCATTAGTAGTTTTGCAAAAAAAACATACTAATGGCGCACTACACCACGGTGCGCCATTACTAGTTTAAACTAGTAATGGCGCACCGCGTGCGAGTGCGCCATTAGTAGTTTTGCAAAAAAAAGGAATAAAAAAATAATAAAAAAAACAACATTAGTGGCGCACTCTCTGGAAGGTGCGCCATTACTAGTTACAACTAGTAATGGCGCACTGCCTGTGGATGCGCCATTAGTATGTTTGGACAGGCGCACTAGTTAAAATTTTTTTTGATACTAATGGCGCACCATCAGCCAGGTGCGCCATTAGTAGTTTCAACTCTAATGGCGCATCAGAGGGTGGTGCGCCATTAGTATATACTAATGGCGCACCACTTGTCTGGTGCGTCATTAGTGTCAATCCCATCTATAGCCCTTTTTCTAGTAGTGATAAGATTATATAAGGATTTAATTGATTACTTTTATCTCTTTGTTGTATGATTTATATACATACATGCTCTCCAATATATTAGTCTTGTCATTAGCCATGTGTCCATGAATAATCTCTAAGAGGGAGTTGTTTATGTTGGTTGGGTTTAACCTTGTTAGTAATTTGATCGTGAGTTGCTTTGTGCCTTCTGGTGTCCTCCCAACTTCAATCTTGATGACTTATTTTTATTTTATATTTGTTTGGTTCCCAGAAAGAGTATTTCTACGAATCCCAAAACAAAGAGAAGACATTAACTGGCACTAGATTAATAGGTTATTCTAAAAAAATGTATAAAAGGTGCCAAAAATATGTCATAATGATACGTCTCCAACGTATCTATAATTTTTTATTGTTCCATGGTGTTATATTATCATTCTTGGATGTTTTATATTCATTTTATAACAACTTTATATCATTTTTTGGGACTAACCTATTGACATAGTGCCTAGTTGTCAGGGGGATGAACCCGGGCAGACAACGAAACCTAGATCCCTTTTCAAAAACATCAGGGTTAGCAAATCCCCTCAATCCGGCTTGCCATTGGCTGGGTTCCCTTTTGGCCGGTCCCGGCAGGGGAGGCTGCCGTGCTGACCAAGTCCCCGCCTAGGGCGAGCGGCGTCTTGGAGGCGCGACCCTATAGCAAGACGGCGCAACGTCCCATGACGACCCCCACAGCGTGCCTATAGTACTCAGCAGAAGACCGTACCCGCGCCCGGCGGGCCCAGTATGGCCCACACCCGACGAACCCATGAACCCACGCTCGACGGACCTGGCAAACCCAGCACTCCGCTGCCGGCTGCAATACACTGACAACCCGGCCATGCGCCCATGTATCTTTACCATTGTAACCCTGGAGAGTTGGCATATAAACCCCCCCCAGGAGATCTCCATGCAGAGGGGCGACCACCAATAGAACACTCACACACACCTGGAGAAGGAGCAGCCCATGCACTGGCCTGTCTTCCTTCCTACACAAAACAGCTCAAGGAGCAAGCTTGTATCCACCTCTATAAACCACACTCGATAGGACTAGGGGTATTATCTCTCAGGAGATCCCCGAACCTGGGTACGTCTTATGTCTCGCACTCGCTCGTACCAACCTCGCGTCTGGAGCCCACCGGTTGCCTCTTGCCTATCCCTCTCTTTAGCCACCCCGTGGCATCTACCATGCGCCCACCATGACAGTTGGCGCCCACCGTGGGGCAGCTTGAGGTGCCGGTCGGAGACATGTTTCAGATGGGGCCCTTCGCCAGCTCCGGCGAGCTCTGCAGGCACGGTCTGGTCCCCGCGCCTAGCGTGGCGCCGGCCGACCTTGTCGGCTCGCTCATCGCCCCCTTCGACATGTTGCACATCTCTGACATTTTCGCTGCCGACGAGTACCCCAGCGAGGTGCTTGACATCACTAAATCCCTCGTCCTCGATGGCTGCAACCTCTCCAACAGTGCGGCAGATCCCTGCATCTGGGTGGAGGCATTCGCCGCCGACTCGGGCTCCACTTCGTCTAGCGCCATGAAGAAGGCTGCTACCGCCAAAGCCACAGTGGAGCACGCCAGCACAGCGGACCCGCTTCGTGCTACGATGCAGAATCTTAGCATCCACATCACCACCGACATGAACACCACCAACACCTCCCACGCCCGGGCCCAGCTTGAGGAGGAGCACAAGTGCCTGCTAGACGAGGCCGCGACGCTTACTGCTATGCAGCGCCGGTTGGAGTCCGCCTAGCAGGAGCGTGAAGCTGCATACGGCTTCACACCAGCCGCAGCCGAGCCCAGCCCGGTTACTGAATTGCTGACCCGTGGTGCCGCCATAGGCGGCGCACTAGGCGCGATCCCTCCCGTCTATGACACCCCCGTCAAGAACATGCGCCCCATGCAGGCAGCCGCCGTCGGCATGGAGTAGTTGCAGGAGCGCCTGTAGTGCATGACGAAACTTCTCGGCATAGCGTACACACAGCAAGACCGCCTCGACCGTCCCGCGAGATCCGTCTCGCACCTCACTAAAGACCATGAGCAGTTGAACACAACATCTTTGCTGCCCCCCAACGAAGCCCATTCCGGCCGAACCCGAACCCGGCGCAAACGCACCTTGACGGTTGGAGACGACCTGGGCAACGAGCCGGCTCCAGGAGACCGGCGCCGACAAGACCTTCCCCCGCAATCCGGACGGTGTTGCTGTACGGCTTCCGCCGACCTAGTTCCCCGCGGCCCGGTAGCAAGTCGGCTAGGCCCACATGCCATCGAAGATACCAATGCCCGTAACTGCATCGAGCAGCTCGCCCTCTCCCTCGAGCTGAAGGAAGACAATGCCGTCGGGCTGGCTTGCTTTGGTCCGCGCATCCAGGATGAGCCCTTCCACAAAGGGTTCACGCTTCCCAGTAACACCCCCATGTACAACAGGACCGTCAAGCTGGAGTACTGGCTCATCGACTACACCACCGCCATCGGCATCACAGGTGGCAATTGCCGCCTCGCCATGCCCTACGCCCGGCTCATGCTCCAAGGACCGGCCCGCATGTGGTTGAACAGCTTGCCGGCCGGCAGCGTCAACTCGTGGGTTGATTTCGATCAAGACTTCATGCGCAACTTCACCAGCACCTACAAGTGTCCCGGCCGTCCCTGCCAGCTCGCCATGTGTGTGCAGGGGCCGGCCGAAACCGGCCACGAGTACCTTGCGTGCTGGACCAAAATACAGAATCGCTGCGAGGGGGTCCATGAAGTGCAGGCCATCCAATACTTTGTGAGTGGTTGCCGGGATGGCACCCTCTTCAAGAACAAGGTCTTGCACTCCGAGCCGACCACCATGGCCCTGCTTATGGTCACGGCGGACAAGTACGCCATGGCCGACTCCTCCATGAAGATACAAGTGGTGCTAGACGAAGCCGGCAAGGCATTGCCCGCATCTCCCTCCAAGCCGGCTGGCGAGAGCAGCCGCCAGCAGAACAACCAGTAGAAAAACAAGCGCAAGGCCAAGTAGCAGGCTCCCTGCTACCTCTTGAGCTTGCGTTGGTTTTTCCCATGAAGAGGAAAGGGTGATGCAGCAAAGTAGCGTAAGTATTTCCCTCAGTTTTGAGAACCAAGGTATCAATCCAGTAGGAGACGACACACAAGTCACCTAGTACCTGCACAAACAATCAAGAACCTTGCAACCAATGCGATAAAGGGGTTGTCAATCCCTTCACGGTCACTCACAAAAGTGAGATCTAATAAAGATAGTAAAGTTAATATTTTTGGTATTTTTATCGTATAGATTGGAAAGTAAAGATTGCAAAATAGTAAACGAGATGCGATATAATGGAAAAAAGACCCGGGGGCCATAGGTTTCACTAGTGGCTTCTCTCAAGATAGCATTGATTATGGTGGGTGAACAAATTAATGCCGAGCAATTGATAGAAAAGCGCATAATTATGAAGATATCTAAGGCAATGATCATGAATATAGGCATCACGTCCGTGTCAAGTAGACCAAAATGATTCTGCACCTACTACTATTACTCCACACATCGACCACTATCTAGCATGCTTCTAGAGTATTAAGTTCATAAGAATGGAGTAACACATTAAGCAAGATGACATGATGTAGAGGGATGAACTCAAGAAATATGATATAAACCCCATCTTTTTATCCTCGATGGCAACAATACGATACGTGCCTTGCTGCCCCTACTGTCATTGGGAAAGGACACCGCAAGATTGAAACCAAAGCTAAGCACTTCTCCCATTGCAAGAAAGATCAATCTAGTAGGCCAAACTAAACCGATAATTCGAAGAGACTTGCAAAGATATCAAATCATGCATATAAGAATTCAGAGAAGAACCAAATAATATTCATAGATAATCTTGTTCATAAACCCACAATTCATCGGATCTCGGCAAACACACTTCAAAAGAGTATTACATCAAATAGATCTCCAAGAACATCGAGGAGAACTTTGTTGAGAATCAAAGAGAGAGAAGAAGCCATCTAGCTAATAACTATGGACCCAAAGGTCTATGGTAAACTACTCACACTTCATCGGAGAGGCAATGGTGTTGATGTAGAAGACCTCCATGATCAATTCCCCCTTCGGCAGATTGCCAGAAAAGGCCCGAAGATGGGATCTCACGGGTACAGAAGGTTGCGGTGGTGGAAAAGTGGGTTCGTGGCTCTCCCTGATGTTTATAGGGTATAAGAGTATATATAGGTGAAAGAAGTACGTCGGTAAAAAACAGAAAGTGGCACTAGGCCTCCGGTTAATAGGTTAGTCCAAAAAATAATATAAAAGAGCATATTAAAGCCCATTAAACATCCAAAACAGATAATATAATAGCATGGAATAATAAAAAATTATAGATAAGTTGGAGACGTATCAAGCATCCCTAAGCTTAATTCCTTCTCGTCCTCGAGTAGGTAAATGATAAAATAGATTTTTTATGTGGAATGCTACCTAACATAATTATGAATGTAATTTTCTTTATTGTGGCATGAATCTTCAGATCCGAAAGATTCAAGATTTTTTTTAATATTGACATAAAAATAATAATACTTCAAGCATACTAACAAAGCAATCATGTATTCTAAAAATAACATGGCCAAAGAAAGTTTATCCCTACAAAATCATATAGTTTGGCTATGCCCCATCTTCGTCACACAAAATGTTCAAATCATGCACAACCCTGGTTTCAGCCAAGCAATCGTTTCATACTTTAGTATTCTCAAACCTTTTCAATTTTAATGCAATACATGAGCGTGAGCCATGGACATAGCACTATAGGTGGAATAGAGTGGTGGTTGTGGAGAAGACAAAAAAAGAGGAAGATGGTCTCAGATCAACTAGGCATATTAATGGGCTATGAGATGCCCATTAATAGATATCAATGTGAGTGAGTAGGGATTGCCATGTAACAGATGCACTAGAGCTATAAATGTATGAAAGCTCAACAAAAGTAACTAAGTGGGTGTGCATCCAACTTGCTTGCTCATGAAGACCTAGGGCATTTTGAGGAAGCCCATCACTGGAATATACAAGCCAAGTTCTATAAGAAAAATTCCCACTAGCATATGAAAGTGACAAAATAAGAGACTCTCTATCATGAAGATCATGGTGCTACTTTGAAGCACAAGTGTGGAAAAAGGATAGTAGCATTGTACCTTATCTATTTTTCTCTCATTTTTTTGTTTGGCTTCTTTGGCCTCTTTTTTTATTTCCTCACACGGGACAATGCTATAATAAGGATGACCATCACACTTCTATTTATTTACAACTCAAGGATTACAACTCGATACTTAGAACAAAATATGACTCTATATGAATGCCTCCGCCAGTGTACCGGGATGTGCAATGAATTAAGAGTGACATGTATGAAAAAATTTATGAATGGTGGCTTTGCCACAAATACGATGTCAACTACATGATCACGCAAGGCAATATGACAATAATGGAGCATGTCATAATAAATGGAACGGTGGAAAGTTGCTTGGCAATATATCTCGGAATGGCTATGGAAATGCCACAATAGGTCGGTATGGTGGCTGTTTTGGGGAAGGTAAATGGGGGGTTTATGGTACCGGAGAAAGTTGCACGGTACTAGAGAGGCTAGCAATGGTGGAAGGGTGAGAGTGTGTATAATCCATGGACTCAACATTAGTCATAAAGAACTCACATACTTATTGCAAAAATCTACAAGTCATCAAAACCAAGCACTACGCGCATGCTCCTAGGGGAAGAGTTGGTAGGAGTTAACCATCACGCGATCCCGACCTCCACACATAAGGAAGACAATCAAAGAAACACCTCATGCTTCAAATTTGTTACACAACAGTTACCATACGTGCATGCTACGGGACTTGCAAACCTCAACACAAGTATTTGTCAAATTCACAATTACTCTACTAGCATTACTCTAATATCACCATCCTCATATCTCAAAACAATCATCAAGAATCAAACTTCTCATAGTATTCAACGCACTTTATATGAAAGTTTTTATTATACCCATCTTGGATGCCCATCATATTAGGACTAGTTTTATAGCAAAGCAAATTACCATGCTGTTCTAAAAGACTCTCAAAATAATATAAATGAAGCATGAGAGATCAATAATTTCTATAAAATAAAACCACCACCGTGCTCTAAAAATATATAAGTGAAGCACTAGAGCAAAATTGTCTAGCTCAAAAGATATAAGTGAAGCACATAGAGTATTCTAATAAATTCCGATTCAAGCGTGTATCTACCAAAAGGTGTGTACATCAAGGATGATTGTGGTAAACTAAAAAGAAAATACTCAAATCATATAAGACGCTCCAAGCAAAACACATATCATGTGGTGAATAAAAATATAGCCTCAAGTAAAGTTACCGATAGATGAAGACGAAAGAGGGGATGCCTTCCGGGGCATACCCAAGCTTAGGCTTTTGGTTGTCCTTGAATTTTAACTTGTGGTGCCTTGGAAATCCCCAAGCTTAGGATATTGCCACTCCTTATTCCAAAATCCATCAAATCTTTACCCAAAAACTTGAAAACTTCACAACACAAAACTTCAACAGAAAATCTCATGAGCTTCGTTAGTATAAGAAAATAAACCACCACTTTAAGGTACTGTAATGAAATCATTCTTTATTTACATTGGTGTTAAACCTACTGTATTACAACTTCTCTATGGTTCATACCCCCCGATACTACTCATAGATTCGTCAAAATAAGCAAACAACACACAAAAAACAGAATCTGTAAAAAACAGAATAGTCTATAGTAATCTGTAACTTTTGAAAACTTATGTAACTCTAAAAATTCTTAAATAAATTTGTGGACTTGAGTAATTTGTCTATTAATCATCTGGATAAAGAATCAACCTAAAAGCACTCTCCAGTAAAAATTGACAGCTATTCTTGTGAGCACAAAAGTTTCTGTTTTTTACAGCAAGATCGCAAAGACTTCACCCAAGTCTTCCCAACGGTTCTACTTGGCACAAACACTAATTAAAACATAAAACAACATCTAAATATAATCTAGAAAAAATATTTATTAATAAACAGGAGCAAAAAGAAAATAACAAAAATAAAATTGGGTTGCCTCCCAACAAGCGCTATCGTTTAACGCCCCTAGCTAGGCATAAAAACACAAATAGATCTAGGTATTGCCATCTTTGGTATGCAATTCTTCAATTGAACACACATAACCCTTAGGAGGTTCTTTGGTTTTGTTAACTATCAAACTCCTAGGCAAGAAATCAAGAAATTCATTTGTGGCAAAAGGTTCCTTAATGATATCGAAAAAAATTGGGGGAACACTTATTGATTTGAGATCTTCATTTTCCTTACTGGAAGATTCACCCTTATTCTTAGGAACATAGATAAACTTGGCAACTCTGGTAGGGGGAGGATTTGAGGTGTTTTTAACAGCAGAAAAAGCGGAACCCATCTTGGAATATCTTCGAGTTTATCAATTCTAGTAGAATCTTGATCTATCTTTTCATTAACTATGGGTTCCTTTTCCCTAAGATTCTTCAGAGTAACGCATACCTTAGATCCATATTGAGTAATTTGGTTATGGATCTTTTTGTCCAAAATTTTGATTAACTCAATAGTGGCAATTTTATTTTCAATAATATCAAGCCTTTGCATCACATTTTCCAAGGTTAAAATAGTTCCATTGAACAAAATAGGTGGTGGGCCTAACAAATCTATCATGGAATTATAAGAATCAAAAGTATGGCTTCCCAAGAAATTCCCTCCGGTAATGGTGTCAAGAACATATCTATTTCAAGGAGTAATGCCTACATAAAAATTGTGAAGAAGAACAGAAGTAGATTGCTTTCTAGCAGATCTATTTTGAGCATTGCAAATTCTATACCAAGCATCTTTTAGATTTTCTCCCTCCCTTTGTTTAAAACTGAGAACTTCATTATCGGGAGTACTAACAATGATAGGAGGACTAGCCATGAAGGCAAATCAAGGGATCTAACACATAACAAAAAAGTAGCAAGTGAAAAGAGACGAACGAAAGAGGGTCGAAGAAAAGGCGAAGGTTTTCGAAAATCGTTTTAGAAGTGGGGGAGAGGAAAATGAGAGGCGAATGACAAATAATGTAATGCGAGGGAGAATAGTTTATGATGGGTACTTGGTATGTCTTGACATGGCGTAGATCTCCCCGGCAATGGCGCCAAAAATCCTTCTTGCTACCTCTTGAGCTTACATTGGTTTTTCCCTTGAAGAGGAAAGGGTGATGCAGCAAAGTAGCGTAAGTATTTCCCTCAGTTTTGAGAACCAAGGTATCAATCCAGTAGGAGATGATGCACAAGTCACCTAGTACCTGCACAAACAATCAAGAACCTTGCAACCAACATGATAAAGGGGTTGTCAATCCCTTCACGGTCACTCGCAAAAGAGAGATCTAATAAAGATAGTAAAGTAAATATGTTTGGTATTTTTGTTGTATAGATTGGAAAGTAAAGATTGCAAAATAGTAAACGAGATGTGATATAATGGAAAAGAGACCCGGGGCCCATAGGTTTCACTAGTGGCTTCTCTAAAGATAGCATGTATTACGGTGGGTGAACAAATTACTACCGAGCAATTGATAGAAAAAACGCATAATTATGAAGATCCTAATGCAATGATCATGAATATAGGCATCACGTCCGTGTCAAGTAGACCGAAACGATTCTACATCTACTACTATTACTCCACACATCGACCACTATCCAGCATGCATCTAGAGTATTGAGTTCATAAGAACGGAGTAACACATTCAGCAAGATGCCATGATGTAGAGGGATGAACTCAAGCAATATGATATAAACCCCATCTTTTTATCCTCGATGGCAACAATACAATACGTGCCTTGCTGCCCCTACTGTCTCTGGGAAAGGACACCGCAAGATTGAACCTAAAGCTAAACACTTCTCACATTACAAGAAAGATCAATCTAGTAAGCCAAACTAAAATGATAATTCGAAGAGACTTGCAAAGTTATCAAATCATGCATATAAGAATTTCAGAGAAGAACCAAATAATATTGATATATAATCTTGTTCATAAACCCACAATTCATCGGATCTCAGCAAACAGACCGCAAAAGAGTATTACATCAGATAGATCTCCAAGAACATCGAGGATACCTTTGTATTGAGAATCAAAAAGACACAAGAAGCCATCTAGCTAAGAACTATGGACCCGAAGGTCTGTGGTAAACTACTCATGCTTCATCAAAGAGGCAATGGTGTTGATGTAGAAGCCCTACATGATCGATTCCCCCTCTGGCAGATCACCGAAAAAGGCCCCAAGATGGGATCTCACGGGTATAGAAGGTTGCGGCGGTGGAAAAGTGGTTCCGTGGCTCTCCCTAATGTTTCTAGGGTATAAGAGTATATATAGGCGAAAGAAGTACGTCGGTGGAGCTACGAGGGGCCCACGAGGGTGGGGGCGCGCCTACCCACCTGGGCGCGCCCTCCTGCCTCGTGGCCTCATCGTGGCATTCCAGACTTCAACTCCAAGTCTTCTGATTGCTTTTGGTCCAAGAAAGATCATCGCGAAGGTTTCATTCTGTTTGGTATTCCTTTTCTGCAAAACTCTAAAATAGGTAAAAAGCAGAAAGTGGCACTAGGCCTCCGGTTAATAGGCTAGTCCCAAAAATAATATAAAAGAGCATATTAAAGCCCATTAAACATCCAAAACAGATAATATAATAGCATGGAACAATAAAAAATTATAGACACGTTGGAGACGTATCACTCCCCACTATGATAACCGTCTTGTCATGGCTGCCGATCAGGCGCCCACGGTCGAGCCGGCCGACAAGCGTCGGCAAACCGACAATACCGCATGACAACCCGCCATGACCTTTAAAGAGATGCTCGATGCTCCCTGCAAGCACCACAGTGGTGCAAGGTCGTCTACGCACATGCTTCGGCTGTGCGCCATCACCAAGCGCATCATGAGGGGCAACATCCTGCCGCCCCCAGCTCTGGTTTCGGGTGTGGGGCAGCCGCCTCCGCCTCCTCCCCCGCCTCTGGCAAACGACGCCATGCACGATGAGGTCTTCCCCGACCAAAATGCGAGCTACGTTATCTTCACCAGCCTTGGCAACGACAAGCGCAGTGAACGCCTGCTCTTGGAGGAGGTGAACACCGTCATCTCGGCCAAGCCCGAGTGCATGCACTGGTTGGAGCGCTCGGTCAGCTGGACCCGAGAAGACCATCCAGCCATCATGCCCAACCTAGGTAGCTACGCCCTCGTCCTCGACCCTACCATAGTGGCCACAAGGCGCACCTGCAAATTCTGGCGAGTCCTCATTGACGGCGGCAGCAGCATCAACGTCCTCTACCGCGACACCATGACCAAGCTCGGCATTAAGGTCAAGCACCTGGAGCCATCCGGGACGGTGTTCCATGGCATCGTGCTGGGTCTCTCCTTCTCCCCCATCGGTCGGATCCGGCTTGACGTCCTGTTCGGCACGAGCGATCATTTTTTGCGCGAGCCTATCTGGTTTGAGGTGGTGGACCTATCCAGCGCATACCACACACTGGTGGGCCAGCCTGCGCTCGCCAAGTTCATGGCGGTCCCCCACCACGCCTACCTGAAGATGAAGATGTCGGGTCCCAAGGGCCACATCACCATCACCGGCGACTATAGAAAGTCCCTGGAGTGCACCCAAGGTGGCGCCAAGTTGGCTGGATCTTTGGGCATAATCAAGGAGCGGCACCAGCTCGACCGGATTGTCACGCTAGCTGGTGAGCAGACGGCCGTGCCGGCTTCGGCCAAGGATCCGACCGCTGAGGCCTCGTTCTAGCCATCAAAGGACACCAAGAAAACCCAACTCAATTCGAAGACCCCAGCTGCAGCAAGTACGTTGTCGTGGGCACCCACCTCGGCAGCAAATAGGAAGGCGGGATCGTCGATTTCCTCCGTGAGAATCGGGATATCTTTGCATGGTCCCCAAAGGACATGCCAGGAGTTCCGAGGGAGTACACCAAGCACAAACTACATGTCCGCAAGGATGCCACGCCTACCCGTCAACCCCTACGTCGCTTTTCAGAAGAGAAGAGAAGAACCATCGATGAAGAAGTCGCCCGGCTGCTCGCAGCCGGCTTCATCATGGAGGTATTTCACCCCGAGTGGCTGGCCAACCCGGTCCTCGTCCTGAAGAAGAACAACACCTACACATGTGCATAGAGTACACCAGCCTGAACAAGGCCTGCCCCAAGGATCTTTTTTCTCTCCCGCAGATAGATCAAGTGATCGACTCCACGGCCGACTATGAGCTCATGTCCTTCCTGGATGCTTACTCCGGCTATCATCAGATCAAGATGGACCAGGGCGAAGCCTTGAAGACGTCCTTCATCATGCCCTTCGGGGCGTACTTCTGCATCACCATGTCATTCGGCTTGAAGAATGCCGATGCCACCTTCCAGCGCTGCATGCAAAAATGCTTGCTGACGCAACTCGGCCCCAACATCCACGTCTACATCGACGACGTCGTGGTGAAGACCAAGTGATACGTCTCCAACGTATCTATAATTTTTGATTGTTCCATGCTATAATATTACCCCTTTTGGATGTTTATGGGCTTTATTTTACAAATTTATATAATTTTTGGGACTAACCTACTAACTGGAGGCCCAGGCCGTATTGCTGTTTTTTGCCTATTTCAGTATTTCGAAGAAAAGGAATATCAAACGGAGTCCAAACCGAATGAAACCTTCGGGGGCGTGATTTTTGGAACGAATGTGATCTAGAGGACTTGGAGTGCAAGTCAAGAAGCAGCCGAGGCGGCCACGAGATAGGAGGGCGCGCCCCCTGTAGGGTGCGCCCCCTGTCTCGTGGGCCCCTCGGGCGGCCACCGACATACTTCTTCCTCCTATATAAGCCCACGTACCCCGAAAACATCCAGGGAGCAACGAAAACACAATTTCCACTGTCGTAACCTTCTGTATCCGCGAGATCCCATCTTGGAGCCTTCGCCGGTGTTCTGCCGGAGGGGGAATCGACCATGGAGGGCTTCTACATCAACACCATAGCCCTTCTGATGAGTTGTGAGTAGGTTACCACAGACCTACGTGTCCATAGTTATTAGCTAGATGGCTTCTTCTCTCTTTCTGAATCTCAATACAATGTTCTCCCCCTCTCTTGTGGAGATCTATTCAATGTAATCTCTTTTTGCGGTGTGTTTGTCGAGATCCGATGAATTGTGGTTTTATGATCAAGTTTATCTATGAATAATATTTGAATCTTCTCTGAATTCTTTTATGTATGATTGAGTTATCTTTGCAAGTCTCTTCGAATTATTAGTTTGGTTTGGCCTACTAGATTGATCTTTCTTGCCATGGGAGAAGTACTTAGCTTTGGGTTCAATCTTGTGGTGTCCTCACCCAGTGACAGAAAGGGTTGCAAGGCACGTATTGTATTGTTGCCATCGAGGATAAAAAGATGGGGTTTATATCATATTGCATGAGTTTATCCCTCTACATCATCTCATCTTGCTTAAGGCGTTACTCTGTTCTTATGAACTTAATACTCTAGATGCAGGCAGGAGTCGGTCGATGTGTGGAGTAATAGTAGTAGATGCAGGTAGGAGTCGGTCTACTTGTTGCGGACGTGATGCCTATATACATGATCATGCCTAGATAATCTCATAATTATTTGCTTTTCTATCAATTGCTGGACAGTAATTTGTTCACCCATCGTAATACTTATGCTATCTTGAGAGAAGCCTCTAGCGAAACCTATGGCCCCCGGGTCTATCTCTTATCATATTTGCTTCCAATCTACTTTTATTTGCATCTTTACTTTTTGCATCTATATTATAAAATACCAAAAATATATTTATCTTATCATACTATCTCTATTAGATCTCACTTTCGCAAGTGGCCGTGAAGGGATTGACAACCCCTTTATTGCGTTGGTTGCGAGTTCTTTGTTTGTTTGTGTAGGTGCGTGGGACTTTTGAGGAGCCTCTTACTGGATTGATACCTTGGTTTTCAAAAACTGAGGGAAATACTTACGCTACTCTACTGCATCACCCTTTCCTCTTCAAGGAAAACAAACCCAAGCTCAAGACGTAGCAAGAAGGATTTCTGGCGCCGTTGCCGGGGAGGTCTTCGCTCAAGTCAAGACATACCAAGTACCCATCACAAACTCATCTCCATCGCATTTACATTATTTGCCATTTGCCTCTCATTTTCCTCTCCCCCACTTCACCTTTGCCGTTTTATTCGCCCTCTCTTGCCCAATCTCCTCCTCTCATTCCACTTGCCTTTTCTGTTCGCTTGTGTGTTGGATTACTTGTTGCCATGGCGCAAGACAATACCAAATTGTGTGATTTCTCGAATACCAATAATAATGATTTCCTTAGTACTCTGATTGCTCCTCTTAATGATGTTGAGTCTTGTGAAATCAATGCTGCTTTGCTGAATCTTGTTATGAAAGATCAATTCGCTGGCCTTCCTAGTGAAGATGCTGTTGGGGAACGTTGCAGAAAATCAAAATTTTTCCTACGGTTTCACCAAGATCCATCTATGAGTTCATCTAAGCAACGAGTCAAGGGAGAGAGTTTGCATCTACATACCACTTGTAGATCACGAGCGGAAGCTTGCCAAGGAGATGGTGATGATGGAGTCGTACTCGAACGTGATTCGGATCACCGATGTCCTAGTGCTGAACGGACAGCACCTCCGCGTTCAACACACGTACGGGACGGGAGACGTCTCCTCCGTCTTGATCCAGCAAGGAGGAAGGAGAGGTTGAGGAAGGCAGCTCCAACGGCAGCACGACGGCGTGGTGCAGTTGACGCGGCAGTATTCCGACAGGGCTTCGCCAAGCACGTACGGAGGAGGAGATGTGTTGGGGAGGGGAGGGGCTGCGCCTTGAGTTATGGTGTATTGCAGCCCTCCCCTCACCCCTCTATATATAGGGGAAAGGGCAAGGGGGGCCGGCCCTCTAGGGAAAACCCTAGGGGGGGGGGGCGGCAGCCAAGGGGTGGGGGGCTTGCCCCCCAAGCAAAGGGGGTGCGCCCCCTTTAGGGTTTCCCCCCCACCCTTAGGCGCATGGGCCCAAGGAGGGGGGCGCTCCAAGCCCACTAGGGGCTGGCTGCTATCCCCACGCAGCCCAAGTGGCCCCCCAGGAGGGGTGGCCCCTCCCGGTGGACCCCCGGAACCCTTCCGGTGGTCCCGGTACAATACCTGTATAACCCCGAAACTTTCCGGTGCCCGTTTAACAACTTCCCATATATAAAAATTTACCTCCGGACCATTCCGGAACTCCTCGTGACGTCCGGGATCTCATCCGGGACTCCGAACAACATTCGGTAGTCACATACTAGTCTTCCTAACAACCCTAGCGTCACCGAACCTTAAGTGTGTAGACCCTACGGGCTCGGGAGACATGCAGACATGACCGAGACCACTCTCGGGCAATAACCAACATCGGGGTCTGGATACCCATGATGGCTCCCACACGCTCCTCGATGATTTCATCGGTTGAACCATGATGTCGAGGATTCGATCAAACCCTATATACAATTCCCTTTGTCAATCGGTACGTTACTTGCCCGAGACTCGATCGTCGGTATCCCAATACCTTGTTCAGTCTCGTTACCGGCAAGTCACTTTACTCGTACCGTAATGCATGATCCCATGGCCAACACATTGGTCACCTTGAGCTCATTATGATGATGCATTACCGAGTGGGCCCAGAGATACCTCTCCGTCATACGGAGTGACAAATCCCAGTCTCGATCCGCATAAAACAATAGATACTTTCGGAGATACTTGTAGTGCACCTTTATAGTCACCCAGTTACGTTGTGACGTTTGATACACCCAAAGCACCCCTACGGTATCCAGGAGTTACACGCTCTCATGGTCGAAGGAAGAGATACTTGACATTGGCAAAGCTCTAGCAAACGAACTACATGATCTTTGTGCTATGCTTAGGATTGGGTCTTGTCCATCACATCATTCTTCTAATGATGTGATCCCGTCATCAACGACATCCAATGTCCATAGCCAGGAAACCATGACTATCTGTTGATCACAACGAGCTAGTCAACTAGAGGCTTACTAGGGACATATTGTGGTCTTTGTATTCACACGTGTATTACGATTTCCGGATAATACAATTATAGCATGAATAAAAGACAATTATCATGAACATAGAAATATAATAATACTTTTATTATTGCCTCTAGGGCATATTTCCAACAGTCTCCCACTTGCACTAGAGTCACCAATCTAGTTACATTGTGATGAATCGAACACCCATAGAGTTTTGGTGTTGATCATGTTTAGCTCGCGAGAGAGGTTTAGTCAACGGATCAGCGACGTTCAGATCCGTATGTACTTTGCAAATTTCTATGTCTCCATCTTGAACATTTTCATGGATGGAGTTGAAACGACGCTTGATGTGCCTGGTCTTCTTGTGAAACCTGGGCTCCTTAGCAAGGGCAATAGCTCCAGTGTTGTCACAGAAGAGTTTGATTGGCCCCGACGCATTGGGTATGACTCCTAGGTCGGTGATGAACTCCTTCACCCAAATAGCTTCATGCGCTGCCTCCGAGGCTGCCATGTACTCCGCTTCACATGTAGATCCCGCCACGACGCTCTGCTTGCAGCTGCACCAGCTTACTGCTCCACCATTCAACATATACACGTATCCGGTTTGTGACTTAGAGTCATCCAGATCTGTGTCGAAGCTAGCGTCGACGTAACCCTTTACGACGAGCTCTTCGTCACCTCCATAAATGAGAAACATGTCCTTTGTCCTTTCCAGGTACTTCAGGATATTCTTGACCGCTGTCCAGTGTTCCTTGCCGGGATTACTCTGGTATCTTGCTACCAAACTCACGGCAAGGTTTACATCAGGTCTGGTACACAGCATGGCATACATAATAGATCCTATGGCTGAAGCATAGGGGATGACACTCATCTCTTCTTTATCTTTTGCCGTGGTCGGTGACTGAGCTGAGCTCAATCTCACACCTTGTAACATAGGCAAGAACCCTTTCTTGGACTCATCCATTTTGAACTTTTTCAAAATCTTATCAAGGTATGTGCTTTGTGAAAGACCTATGAGGCGTCTCGATCTATCTCTATAGATTTTGATGCCTAATATATAAGCAGCTTCTCCAAGGTCCTTCATTGAAAAACATTTGTTCAAGTAGGCCTTAATGCTGTCCAGAAATTCTATATTATTTCCCATCAAGAGTATGTCATCCACATATAATATGAGAAATGCTACAGAGCTCCCACTCACTTTCTTGTAAACGCAGGCTTCTCCATAAGTCTGCATAAACCCAAACGCTTTGATCATCTCATCAAAGCGAATATTCCAACTCCGAGATGCTTGCACCAGCCCATAAATGGATCGCTGGAGCTTGCATACTTTGTTAGCATTCTTAGGATCGACAAAACCTTCTGGCTGCATCATATACAGCTCTTCCTTAAGATGCCCGTTAAGGAATGCCGTTTTGACGTCCATCTGCCATATCTCATAATCATAGTATGCGGCAATTGCTAACATGATTCGGACGGACTTAAGCTTCGCTACGGGAGAGAATGTCTCGTCGTAGTCAATCCCTTGAACTTGTCGATAACCCTTAGCGACAAGCCGAGCTTTATAGATGGTAACATTTCCATCCGCGTCCGTCTTCTCCTTAAAGATCCATTTGTTTTCTATCGCTCGCCGATCATCGGGCAAGTCAGTCAAAGTCCATACTTTGTTTTCATACATGGATTCTATCTCGGATTTCATGGCTTCTAGCCATTTGTTGGAATCTGGGCCCGCCATCGCTTCTTCATAGTTCGAAGGTTCACCGTTGTCTAACAACATGATTTCCAGGACAGGGTTGCCGTACCACTCTGGTGCGGAACGTGTCCTTGTGGACCTACGAAGTTCAGTAGCAACTTGATCCGAAGTACCTTGATCATCATCATTGGTTTCCTCTTCAGTTGGTGTGGGCATCACAGGAACATTTTCCTGAGCTGCACCACTTTCCCGTTCGAGAGGTAGTACTTCATCGAGTTCTACTTTCCTCCCACTTACTTCTTTCAAGAGAAACTCTTTTTCCAGAAAGCATCCGTTTTTGGCAACAAAGATCTTGCCTTCGGATCTTAAGTAGAAGGTATACCCTACAGTTTCCTTAGGGTATCCTATGAAGACGCATTTTTCCGACTTGGGTTCGAGCTTTTCAGGTTGAAGTTTCTTGACATAAGCATCGCATCCCCAAACTTTTTAGAAACGACAGCTTAGGTTTCTTCCCAAACCATAATTCATACGGTGTTGTCTCAACAGATTTAGACGGTGCCCTATTTAAAGTGAATGTAGCTGTCTCTAGAGCGTATCCCCAAAATGATAGCGGTAAATCGGTAAGAGACATCATAGACCGCACCATATCCAATAGAGTGCGATTACGACGTTCGGACACACCGTTTCGCTGAGGTGTTCCAGGCGGCGTGAGTTGTGAAACGATTCCACATTTCCTTAAGTGCGTGCCAAATTCGTGACTTAAATATTCTCCTCCACGATCTGATCGTAGGAACTTTATCTTTCGGTCACGTTGATTCTCCACCTCATTCTGAAATTCCTTGAACTTTTCAAAGGTCTCAGACTTGTGTTTCATTAAGTAGATATACCCATATCTACTTAAGTCGTCAGTGAGAGTGAGAACATAACGATATCCTCCGCGAGCCTCAACGCTCATTGGACCGCACACATCGGTATGTATGATTTCCAACAAGTTGGTTGCTCGCTCCATTGTACTGGAGAACGGAGTCTTGGTCATTTTGCCCATGAGGCATGGTTCGCATGTGTCAAATGATTCATAATCAAGAGACTCCAAAAGTCCATCAGCATGGAGCTTCTTCATGCGTTTGACACCAATGTGACCAAGGCGGCAGTGCCACAAGTATGTGGGACTATCGTTATCAACTTTACATCTTTTGGCATCTACACTATGAACATGTGTAATATTACGCTCGAGATTCATTAAGAATAAACCATTGACCATCGGAGCATGACCATAAAACATATCTCTCATATAAATCGAAGAACCATTATTCTCAGACTTAAATGAGTAGCCATCTCGAATTAAACGAGATCCAGATACAATGTTCATGCTCAAACTTGGCACTAAATAACAATTATTAAGGTTCAAAACTAATCCCGTAGGTAAATGTAGAGGCAGCGTGCCGACGGCGATCACATCGACTCTGGAACCATTCCCGATGCACATCGTCACCTCGTCCTTCGCCAGTCTCCGTTTATTCCGCAGCTCCTGCTGTGAGTTACAAATATGAGCAACGGCACCGGTATCAAATACCCAGGAGTTACTACGAGTACTGGTAAGGTACACATCAATTACATGTATATCAAATATACCTTTGGTGTTGTCGGCCTTCTTATCCGCTAAGTATTTGGGGCAGTTCCGCTTCCAGTGACCCTTCCCCTTGCAATAAAAGCACTCAGTCTCAGGCTTGGGTCCATTCTTTGACTTCTTCCCGGCAACTGGCTTACCGGGCGCGGCAACCTCCTTGCCGTCCTTCTTGAAGTTCTTCTTACCCTTGCCCTTCTTGAACTTAGTGGTCTTATTGACCATCAACACTTGATGTTCTTTCTTGATTTCAACCTCTGCTGACTTCAGCATAGAAAATACTTCAGGAATGGTCTTTACCATCCCCTGCATATTGTAGTTCATCACAAAGCTCTTGTAGCTTGGTGGGAGCGACTGGAGGATTCTATCAATGACCGCCTCATCTGGGAGGTTAATATTTAGCTGGGTCATACAGTTGTGTAACCCAGACATCTTCAGGATGTGTTCACTGACAGAACTGTTTTCCTCCATCTTACAACTGTAGAACTTGTCGGAGACATCATATCTCTCGACCCGGGCGTGAGCTTGGAAAACTAGTTTCAGCTCTTTGAACATCTCATATGCTCCGTGATGCTCAAAACGCTTTTGGAGCCCCGGTTCTAAGCTGTAAAGCATGCCGCACTGAACGAGGGAGTAATCATCAGCACGAGACTGCCAAGCATTCATAATGTCTTGGTTCTCTAGGACGGGAGCGTCACCTAGCGGTCCTTCTAGGACATATTGTTTCCTGGCAGCTATGAGGATGATCCTCAGGTTCCGGACCCAGTCCGTATAGTTGCTGCCATCATCTTTCAGCTTGGTTTTCTCTAGGAACGCGTTGAAGTTCATGTTGACATGAGCGTTGGCCATTTGATCTACAAGACATATTTGCAAAGGTTTTAGACTAAGTTCATGATAATTAAGTTCTAATCAAATTATGAACTCCCACTTAGATTAGACATCCCTCTAGTCATCTAAGTGTTACACGATCCGAGTCGACTAGCCCGTGTCCGATCATCACGTGAGACGGACTAGTCATCATCGGTGAACATTCTCATGTTGATCGTATCTTTCATATGACTCGTGTTCGACCTTTCGGTCTCCGTGTTCCGAGGCCATGTCTGCACATGCTAGGCTCGTCAAGTTAACCCTAAGTGTTTTCGCTGTGTAAAACTGTCTTACACCCGTTGTATGTGAACGTAAGAATCCATCACACCCGATCATCACGTGGTGCTTAGAAGCGACGAACTGTAGCAACGGTGCACAGTTAGGGGAGAACACTTCTTGAAATTTTGTAAGGGATCACCTTATTTACTACCGTCATCCTAAGTAAACAAGATGCATAAACATAATAAACATCACATGCAATTATATAGTTGTGACATGATATGGCCAATATCATATAGCTCCATTGATCTCCATCTTCGGGGCTCCATGATCATCTTGTCACCGGCTTGACACCATGATCTCCATCATCATGATCTCCATCATCGTGTCTTCATGAAGTTGTCACACCAACGACTACTTCTACTTCTATGACTAATGCGTTTAGCAATGAAGTAAAATAAGTCACGTGGCGTTCTTCAATGACACGCAGGTCATACAAAAAATAAAGACAACTCCTATGGCTCCTGCCGGTTGTCATACTCATCGACATGCAAGTCGTGAATCCTATTACAAAGAACATGATCTCATACATCACAATTCATCATTCATCACAACTTCTGGCCATATCACATCACTTGATCAATCGCTGCAAAAACAAGTTAGACGTCCTCTAATTGTTGTTGCATCTTTTACGCGGCTGCAATTGGGTTCTAGCAAGAACGTTTTCTTACCTACGAATAACCACAACGTGATTTTTTCAACTTCTATTTACCCTTCATAAGGGCCCTTTTCATCGAATCCGCTCCAACTAAAGTGGGAGAGACAGACACCCGCCAGCCACCTTATGCAACTAGTGCATGTTAGTCGGTGGGACCGGTCTCACGTAAGCGTACGTGTAAGGTTGGTCCGGGCCGCTTCATCCCACAATACCGCCGAAGCAAGAAAAGACTAGTAGAGGCAAGTAAGATGACAAGATCCACGCCCACAACAAAATTGTGTTCTACTCGTGCAAAGAGAACTACGCATAGACCTAGCTCATGATGCCACTGTTGGGGAACGTTGCAGAAAATCAAAATTTTTCCTACGGTTTCACCAAGATCCATCTATGAGTTCATCTAAGCAACGAGTCAAGGGAGAGAGTTTTCATCTACATACCACTTGTAGATCACGAGCGAAAGCTTGCCAAGGAGATGGTGATGATGGAGTCGTACTCGAACGTGATTCGGATCACCGATGTCCTAGTGCTGAACGGACAACACCTCCGCGTTCAACACACGTACGGGACGGGAGACGTCTCCTCCGTCTTGATCCAGCAAGGAGGAAGGAGAGGTTGAGGAAGGCAGCTCCAACGGCAGCACGACGGCGTGGTGCAGTTGACGCGGCAGTATTCCTACAGGGCTTCGCCAAGCACGTACGGAGGAGGAGATGTGTTGGGGAGGGGAGGGGCTGCGCCTTGAGTTATGGTGTATTGCAGCCCTCCCCTCACCCCTCTATATATAGGGGAAAGGGCAAGGGGGGCCGGCCTTCTAGGGAAAAGCCTAGGGGGGGGGGGGCGGCGGCCAAGGGGTGGGGGGCTTGCCCCCCAAGCAAAGGGGGTGCGCCCCCTTTAGGGTTTCCCCCCCACCCTTAGGCGCATGGGCCCAAGGAGGGGGGCGCGCCAAGCCCACTAGGGGCTGGCTGCTATCCCCACGCAGCCCAAGTGCCCCCCCCGGGAGGGGTGGCCCCTCCCGGTGGACCCCCGAAACCCTTCCGGTGGTCCCGGTACAATACCGGTATAACCCCGAAACTTTCCGGTGCCCGTTTAACAACTTCCCATATATAAAACTTTACCTCCGGACCATTCCGGAACTCCTCGTGACATCCGGGATCTCATCCGGGACTCCGAACAACATTCGGTAGTCACATACTAGTCTTCCTAACAACCCTAGCGTCACCGAACCTTAAGTGTGTAGACCCTACGGGCTCGGGAGACATGCAGACATGACCGATACCACTCTCGGGCAATAACCAACAGCGGGGTCTGGATACCCATGATGGCTCCCACACGCTCCTCGATGATTTCATCGGTTGAACCACGATGTCGAGGATTCGATCAAACCCTGTATACAATTCCCTTTGTCAATCGGTACGTTACTTGCCCGAGACTCGATCGTCGGTATCCCAATACCTTGTTCAGTCTCGTTACCGGCAAGTCACTTTACTCGTACCGTAAAGCATGATCCCGTGGCCAACACATTGGTCACCTTGAGCTCATTATGATGATGCATTACCGAGTGGGCCCAGAGATACTTCTCCGTCATACGGAGTGACAAATCCCAGTCTCGATCCGCATAAAATAATAGATACTTTCGGAGATACCTGTAGTGCACCTTTATAGTCACCCAGTTACGTTGTGATGTTTGATACACCCAAAGCACCCCTACGGTATCCAGGAGTTACACGCTCTCATGGTCGAAGGAAGAGATACTTGACATTGGCAAAGCTCTAGCAAACGAACTACACGATCTTTGTGCTATGCTTAGGATTGGGTCTTGTCCATCACATCATTCTTCTAATGATGTGATCCCATCATCAACGACATCCAATGTCCATAGCAAGGAAACCATGACTATCTGTTGATCACAACGAGCTAGTCAACTAGAGGCTTACTAGGGACATATTGTGGTCTTTGTATTCACACGTGTATTACGATTTCCGGATAATACAGTTATAGCATGAATAGAAGACAATTATCATGAACATAGAAATATAATAATACTTTTATTATTGCCTCTAGGGCATATTTCCAACAGATGCCGCTTCTCATCTAAACAACTTTGTTGATTTGTGTTATATGCAAAAGAAGAAAGATACGGATAACAATATTGTCAAATTGAAGTTATTTCCGTTTTCACTTAGAGATCGTGCTAAAGTTTGGTTTTCGTCTTTGCCTAAAAATAGTATTGATTCTTGGAACAAGTGCAAGGATGCTTTTATCTCTAAGTATTTTCCTCCCGCTAAGATTATCACTCTTAGGAACGATATTATGAATTTTAAACAACTTGATCATGAGCATGTTACCCAATCTTGGGAAAGAATGAAATTGATGATTTGCAATTGCCCTACTCATTGTTTGAATTTATGGATGATCATACAAAAATTTTATGCCGGTTTGAACTTTGCTTCTAGAAATCTCTTAGATTCGGCCGCGGGAGGCACGTGTATGGAAATCACGTTAGGAGATGCTACAAAACTTCTTGATAATATTATGGCTAATTATTCTCAACGGAACACCGAAAGAACTTCTAGTAAAAAGGTGCATGCTATAGAAGAAATCAATGTTTTGAGTGGAAAGATGGATGAACTTATGAAATTGTTTGCTACTAAAAATACTCCTCTTGATCCCAATGATATGCCTTTGTCTACGTTGATTGAGAACAGTAATGAATCTATGTATGTGAATTTTGTTGGTAGGAATAGTTTTGGAAACAATGCTTATAGACGAAATTTTAATTCTAGACCATTCCATAGTAATTCCTCTAATAATTATGGAAATTCCTACAATAATTCTTATTGTAATTTTAATAAGATGCCCTATGATTTTGAGAATAGTGTGAAAGAATTTATGATTTCTCAAAAGAATTTTAATGCCTTGCTTGAAGAAAAATTGCTCAAAGTTGATGATTTGGCTAGGAACGTTGATAGAGTTTCGCTTGATGTTGATTCTCTTAAACTTAGATCTTCTCCTCCTAATCATGATATCAATGAGTCTCTCAAAGTAATGAGAATTTCCATTGACGAGTGCAAGGAAAGAACCGCTAGATTGCGTGCTAAGAAAGATAACTTTATAGAAGTGTGTTCTTCTAGTTTCCATGAAAATAATGATGAGGATCTTAAAGTTATTGATGCTTCTCCTATTAGATCTATGTTTTGCAATATGAATCTTGATGATTATGGGACTGATGATGAGTCAACTTTACCTAGAAGGCGTCCCAAAAATTCGGAGTTTTTAGATCTTGATGCTAAATTTGGTAAAAGTGGGATTGGAGAGGTCATGACTTTAAATAGTATTGAACCCAATATCTCGGATTTCAAGGAATTTGATTATGATAATTGTTCTTTAAAAGGTTGTATTTCCTTGTTGCAATCCGTTGTTAATTCTCCTCATGCTTATAGTCAAAATAAAGCTTTTACCAAACATATCGTTGATGCCTTGTTACAATCTTATGATGAAAAACTTAATTTGGAAGTTTCTATACCTAGAAAATTTAATGATGAGTGGGAACCTACTATAAAGATTAAAATTAAATATCATGAGTGTTTTGCTTTGTGTGATTTGGGTGCTAGTGTTTCCACGATTCCGAAAACTTTATGTGATATTCTAGGTTTCCATGATCTTGATGATTGCTCTTTAAATTTGCATCTTGCAGATTCCACCATTAAAAAGCCAATGGGAAGGATCAATGATGTTCTCATTGTTGCAAATAGAAATTTGGTGCCCGTAGATTTTATCGTTCTTGATATAGATTGCAATCTTTCTTGCCCTATTATTCTTGGTAGACCTTTCCTTAGAACGATTGGCGCGATTATTGATATGAAGGAAGGGAATATTAGATTACAATTTCCATTAAAGAAAGGCATGGAGCACTTTCCAAGAAAGAAAGTCAAATTACCTTATGAATCTATCATGCGAGCTACTTATGAATCAAGTGCTAAAGATGGCACTACTTAGATCTACCTTCGCTTTTATGCCTAGCTAAGGGCGTTAAACGATAGCGCTAGTTGGGAGGCAACCCAATTTTCTTTGTGTTTTTTTTGTTCCTGTTTATTAATTATTTTTTCATATACTTTCTGTTTAGATGTGTTTTTATCTTTTAATTAGTGTTTGTGCCAAGTAAAACCTATAGGATAACCTATGATGATAGTTGATTTGATTCTGCTGAAAAACAGAAACTTTGCGCTCACGAGAAAACATTCAATAAATCACAGAAACGTGCTTTTGCATTGATTCTTTTTTTTCTTCTGATCAATAAACAAATTGTCCAGTAAGTCCTATTTTGGTAGGATGTTTAGAGTTCCAGAAGTTTGCGTTAGTTACATATTGCTACAGACTGTTCTGTTTTTGACAGATTCTGTTTTTCGTGTGTTGTTTGCTTATTTTGATGCATCTATGGCTAGTAAAATAGTTTATAAACCATAGAGAAGTTGGAATACAGTAGGTTTAACACCAAAATAAATAAAGAATGAGTTCATTACAGTACCTTATGTGGTGGTTTTGTTTTCTTTCACTAACGGAGCTTATAAGATTTCCTGTTGAGTTTTGTGTTGTGAAGTTTTCAAGTTTTGGGTAAAGCTTTTATGGACTATGGAATAAGGAGTGGCAAGAGCCTAAGCTTGGGGATGCCCAAGGAACCCCCAAGATATTCAAGGATATCCCAAAGCCTAAGCTTGGGGATGCCCCGGGAAGGCATCCCCTCTTTCGTCTTTGTTCATTGGTAACTTTACTTGGAGCTATATTTTTATTTGCCACATGATATGTGTTTTGCTTGGAGTGTCGTGTATTATATTAGTCTTTGATTTTTAGTTTACCACAATCATCCTTGCTGTACACACCTTTTGGGAGTATCCTACTTGATTAGAATTTGCTAGAATACTCTATGTGCTTCACTTATATCTTTTGAGCTTGATAGTTTTTGCTGTAGTGCTTCACTTATATCTTTTAGAGCACGGCGGTGGCTTGATTTTATAGAAATTAGTAGTCTATCTTGCTTCACTTATATTATTTTGAGAGTCTTCTAGAACAGCATGGTATTTGCTTTCGTTACAAATTTGGTCCTAGAATGATGAGCATCCAAGTTGGGTATAATAAAAACTATCATAGAAGTTGAATTGGATGCTATGATCAATTTGTTGCTTGATAACTGTTTTGAGATATAAAGGTAGTAATGTTAGGGTCATGCTAGTGGATAATTATGAAATTGAGAAATACTTTTGTTGAAGTTGGCAAGTCCCGTAGCATGCACGTATGGTAAAAGTTGTGTGACAAATTTGTTGCATGAGGCGCTATTTTGATTGTCTTCCTTATGAGTGGCAGTCGGGGATGAGCGATGGTCTTTTCCTACCAATCTATCCCTCTTGGGGCATGCGTAGTAGTACTTTGCTTAGAGGGCTAAGTAGACTTTTGCAATAAGTATATGAGTTCTTTATGACTAATGTGAGTCCATGGATATACGCACACTCATCCTTCCACTTTGCTAGCCTTTCTTATTACCGCACAACTTTCGCCGGTATTGAACCCATTATTTACCTTCCTCAAAACAGCCACCATACCTACCTATTATGGCATTTCCATAGCCATTCCGAGATATATTGCCATGCAACTTTCCACCGTTCCATTTATTATGACACGTTTCATCATTTTCATATTGCTCTTTGCAAGATCATGTAGTTGACATCATATTTGTGGCAAGGCCACCTTCATAATTTTCATACATGTCACTCTTGATTCATTGCATATCCCGGTACACCGCCGGAGGCATTCATATAGAGTCATATCTTGTTCTAGCTTTGAGTTGTAATTCTTGAGTTGTAAATCCATAAAAGTGTGATGATCTTCATTATTAGAGCATTGTCTCGATGAGGAAAGGATGATGAAGACTATGATTCCCCCACAAGTCAGGATGAGACTTCGGACTTTACAAAAAGAAAAAAAAAAGAAAGAGAAAAAAAGAGAAATGCCAAAAAGAAAAAAAAGAAGAAAGGCCAAAGAAAAAAAAAGAGAGAAAAAAAAGGAAAAAAAATAAAATAAAATGAGAGAAAAATAGACAAGGGACAATGCTACTATCTCTTTTTCCACACTTGTGCTTCAAAGTAGCACCATGATCTTCATGATAGAGAGTCTCATAGATTGTCACTTTCATATACTAGTGGGAATTTTTCATTATAGAACTTGGCTTGTATATTCCAATGATGGGATTCCTCAAAATGCCCTAGGTCTTCGTGAGCAAGCAAGTTCGATGCACACCCACTTAGTTTCTTTTTGTTGAGCTTTCATATATTTATAGCTCTAGTGCATCCGTTGCATGGCAACCCCTACTCACTCATATTGATATCTATTGATGGGCATCTCCATAGCCCGTTGATACGCCTAGTTGATGTGAGATTATCTTCTCCCTTTTTGTCCTTACAACCACCACCGTTTACCACCATAGTGCTATGTCCATGGCTTGCGCTCATGTATTGCGTAAGAGTTGAAAAAGCTGAAGCGCGTTAAAAAGTATTAAAAAATTGCTCGGCTCGTCATCGGGGTTGTACATGATGGGATGTAGGACCTTGAAGTATGTCTAGAGGGGGGGTGATTAGACTACTTGACCAATTAAAAACTTAACCTTTTCCCAATTTTAGAGTTTGGCAGATTTTAGCAATCTTTGGACAAGTCAAGCAATCAACACACAAATCAAGCAAGCATGCAAAGAGTATATAGGAAACGGAAATTAAATCATGCAACTTGCAAGAAAGTAAAGGGAAGGGTTTGGAGGATTCAAACGCAGTTGGAGACACAGATGTTTTTGGCGTGGTTCCGATAGGTGGTGCTATCGTACATCCACATTGATGGAGACTTCAACCCACGAAGGGTAACGGTTGCGCGAGTCCATGGAGGGCTCCACCCAAGAAGGGTCCACGAAGAAGCAACCTTGTCTATCCCACCATGGCCGTCGCCCACGAAGGACTTGCCTCACTAGCGGTAGATCTTCACGAAGTAGGTGATCTCCTTGCCCTTAAAAACTCCTTGGTTCAACTCCACAATCTTGTCGGAGGCTCCCAAGTGACACCTAGCCAATCTAGGAGACACCACTCTCCAAGAAGTAACAAATGGTGCGTTGATGATGAACTCCTTGCTCTTGTGCTTCAAATGATAGTCTCCCCAACACTCAACTCTCTCTCATAGGATTTGGATCTGGTGGAAAGAAGATTTGAGTGGAAAGCAACTTGGGGAAGGCTAGAGATCAAGATTCATATGGTAGGAATGGAATATCTTGGCCTCAACACATGAGTAGGTGGTTCTCTCTCAGAACTGGTACGTTGGAAGTGTAGGTTTGTTCTGATGGCTCTCTCCACGAATCAAGAGGAGGTGGAGGGGTATATATAGCCTCCACACAAAATCTAACCGTTACACACAATTTACCAATCTCGGTGGGACCGAATCAACAAACTCGGTCAGACCGATTTAGTAAACCTAGTGACCGTTAGGATTTTCGGTGGGACCGACATGCAACTCGGTAGGACTGATATGGTTAGGGTTAGGGCATAACGTAATCTAAGTGAGACCGATTAAACAAACTCGATGGATCGATTTTGTTAATTAGCTAACCAGAGAGTTGGTCAGGTAAACTCGGTGGGATCGATTTGCTCTTTTTGGTGAGACCGAAATGTTACAAAGGGAAACAAAGAGTTTACATTGCAATCTCGGTGGGCCCGATCGCTCACTTCGGTTAGACCGAAACGTTACGAAGGGAAACAGAGAGATTACAATCCCATCTCGGTGAGACCGAGATCCCTATCGGTGAGACCGATTTGCCTAGGGTTTGTGGCAGTGGCTATGACATTTGAACTCGGTGGCGCTGGATAGAAAGAATCGGTGTGACCGATTTTGGCTTTAGGTTTAGGTCAAATGAGGATATGAGAAAGTAGTTGAGGGTATTTGGAGCATATCACTAAGCACATGAAGCAAGAGGCTCATTAAGCAACACCTCATCGCTCCTTGATAGTATTGGCTTTTCCTATAGACTCAATGTGATCTTGGATCACTGAAATATAAAATGTAGAGTCTTGAGCTTTTGAGCTTGAGCCAATCCTTTGTCCTTGATATTTTGAGGGATCCACTTTCATCATCCATGCCATGCCATTCATTGAGATTCCTGAAATAATAGTCTTGGAATAGCATTAGCTCAATGAGCTATATGTTGTTATGAATTATCAAAACCACCTAGGGATAGTTGCACTTTCAATCTCCACCTTTTTGGTAATTGATGACAACATATAGATCAAAGCTTCGAATAATGATAATAAGATTAAGAAAAACATCATCGCTTTGAGAAGTATGTGATAAGCAAGAGCTCCCCCTAAATTTGTGCATAGTTTAATATTTGCTTTGGACTGCAAATGCACAAGAAATTAGGCTCATGGTTTACTCTTCCATGTCACATACATCTTGGTGGAGCGCTCAAAATAATAAAGATTGAATACATGCACTCATCACCAACCAAAGTGAATGATCATATAAGGATAGGTAAGATAATATCATCAAACATGCATAAGTGTAGCTTATGATCAAACACATGATCATCAATGTCTCACAGGTAATTGCATAGTATCTCAAGCAATCAAAAAGAAAACAAGTTTAACCAAGAAGACAAGAGAGAACAAAAAATAACAAATCTCTCTCTCGAAGCCTATGATCTATACATTTTTCTCCCCCTTTGGCAACTAGTTACCAAAAAGTTCATAGAAAATGCATAGTGCTAGATCGTCTCTCAGGCTTGGTCTTCAGGTGGTGGTGGTGTACGGATAACTCCAAGAATGAAGGCTTCTGTCGATGTAGATGGAGCTGGAGGAGTTGGTGCTGGAGCTGGTTGCACTGGAGCTATAGGAGCTGTAGCTGGTGCAGATGATGTGGCTCTTGTGTCTGTCACAGGCACTGCAGCTGACCTTTGAGCTCTAGGCACTCTGGCAAATGCATCAGTGGTTGTCTTGCCCTTCCTCTCCTGCATGTCATCCTGAAGATGTTCCATAACAGACTGAATCTCAGTTACTTTGACATCAAGATCATAGAATTTTTGTTCCATGATCCTTTCCAGGCTCTCCTGGTTTTGAGTTAGGGTGGCCAACCCCTTCTCAATCCTTAGTGTTGATGCTATCAAGTAACCAAGCTGCTCCTGCTTGTTCTTCAAGAAATACTCAGATGCCTCCTCTTGAGTTGGCATCTTGGCAGCCTTCTCTTTCCTTGCTTTCTCCTTCTTTGCTTGAGCTTGCACTGATGATGGTTCATCCTCATTCATGACAACTTGATTGTCCTCAAAGTCTGGATAGAGAGCAAAATGTTCTTTATCCAACTGATATTTTCCTGTGCCCATCTTTGAGTTAATCAACTCCTGAATCTGTGGGGCATATCCACAACTTCCCTTCTCGTTTGCTGCAGTCCTCTTGATAGTTTCAACCATAAGGCTCATGACCTTGAATTTCTGGGGCACATCAAATACATGTAGCAAGTTTATTGCATGCCCTCGAATCATGTTGTGATCACCTGATTTGGGCAAAAGAGTGTGCCTTAGGATCTGGTTGATCATAGGCAACCCTGACAGAAGAAAATGAACTGATCCAAACTTGAAAATCTCAAGTGCTTCATCAGGAATCTACTTGTACATATGCGACATTGAGTTATGATCCATTTTCTTCTTGGCATAAATATCCAAGTCATCTTCACTCTCCTTTGGGGCATTGATCAGACTTTCCCATTCCTCAATGGTTGACTGGTATCTCGTTCCTTCAGACATCCAAACTATCCTGCCATCTGGATAGAAGTGTGTTGTGGAGTAGAATTGCATGATGAGTTCATCATTCCAGTTGGTGAGCTTCTGCCCAACAAAATCTGCAACTCCACAAGCAATGAAACTGTCTTGCACTCCAGGATAGTGTTCCTCATTTTCCTTCATGTAGGTCTAGTCGACCCACCTCATATCACACACTATGGGCTTCTTGTCCAACAAGATTGTCTCATAGAAGTCCTGCTGCTCCTTGGTGTGGAACCTGTAATCTACAACAGTCCTTCTCCTGGTGGCATATGGATCTGACTCTCTCCATAGCCTCAACCCCGAGTCTCTCCTGATCTTCATGTTCTCAGCCACAGGATGAGCATCATTATGGTCTGGGATCTTGGGTTTGAGCTTACTTAAGATCTGCCCTTCTTCATCTTCCTCAGCAGCAACCTCAGGCATTGGGGCCTTGTTCTTCTCAGCTGTTGGTATACTCCTGGTATTCTCTTTGGTGCAATCTTGGGCTTGGAGGCAGCTTTGGGTGCTTCTTTGGGCTTTGATGTTGCAGCCCCTGACTTTATAGCATCACCCATCAGCTTTTGTGCCTTGGGTGCTGGTTTAGCAACCTCTTCTCCCTCTTCCATCATGGAAGGTTGCCCAACAACTCCGGCCATGGTCTTCTTGACCCTTTCCTTCCTTTTCTTTCCTTCTGTAGCTGGCTCTTTGGGATCAGGCTTTTCAGGTACTTGAGTTGATCCTCTAGCTATGGACATTGGCTGTCTTCCTGCTGGCCTTTTGATCTCCATCCTTGGCTTTACTGCAGTTGAACTAAGCACCTACTTGAGCACTACCTTCTTGGAAGTAGCCTCATCCTCAACAGCAACATAATCCTCATCCTCAGAGTCTGAGGTTCTCTTCCTTCTAGCTCTTGTGGCTACTTTGGGCAAATTGCTTGGAGTGCTTCTGCTCCCTTCATCTGAGCTGCTAGAGGGACTAGTGCCCTCACTCATGTGAATCTGCTCTGCTGACTTGTTTTGACTGTCACTTTGGTCTGACATGCTGCAAATCACTGACTGCTGACCCTATGAATAGTTATAGATGAGATAGAGTGGATGAGCATCACAAAATGCAGAGATTTTTGCAAAAGAATGATTCAAAAAAAAACTTAGTTTTAGTTTATATAGAAAGCATTTCGGATCTACCGATTTTCAAACTCGGTGATACCGAAGCAGTTTTGGAACCTAAACTAGTGATCTCGGTCAGACCGAGTCATAGTTTGGTGGCACCAAGACTGCTAGGGTTTCACAAAGTTCTAAAATCGGTCACACCAATTTGTAATTCTCGGTCAGACCGAGACTTACTAGTGCAATGGCGTTAGCCAAATCGGTGGGATCGAGTTTTTCAACTCGGTGGGTCCGAGATGGTTTCGGCGGAAACCTAACCCTAAATTTTCGAATCCCATCTATTCTAAGGATCACATTGACTGGATAGGAGTATCTCAATCGTGGCAAGATGCATTACGAACAAAATGTCCTGAGAATTAGATGAGGATAGCATTGTGATCAAGTTCATACCCTAGTTCGGCGGTGAACTTTCTACGGCGGCAACGGCGGAGAAGAAATCCATTGACGGCGGCGGAGACCAGCGATAGGAAGCGGCTGGCGACGAAGTCGACGATCCGTAGACCTAGTAGGCAGAGCGAGCTATGCGCGGGCGAGGAGTTTCGGAGAAAGTTTTCCAAAATTTGCCCGTGAGTATATATAGCCCGACACTGTCGGTGTGACCGAGTGGAACAACTCGGTGGCACCGAGATGCATAACAGTTAACCGTTACAGCAACTCGGTGTGACCGAAAAGTTCAAATCGGTTGCACCGAGATTGAAAACCTAGATCGACTTAGCGATTTCGGTAGGACCGAAATGGAGGAATCGGTCTGACCGAAAATCACAAAGAAGTTTTGGAAGTTTAAGTCTATGACGAATCGGGGACTCCAAGTGCTCCTCACACAGAGTGGTTCGAATCTGACTTGATCAAATTTTGTGATGTATCATGAATAGAGTTTGAGACGAGAAAAGCATAGATAGCTAGAGAAGGTTCTTAGGCATTCTTGTCCATCCAATTGGCCAAAGAAAAAGAAGCCAATCAATCAAAACAACAAGTGGATGTCCTTGAATGAGTAAAATATGCAACCAACATGCTCACACAATAAAATGACAAATGAAGTATGTGGCAAAGCATGCACAACGAATTCTAGCATCTATCAAACAATTGGCGATGACTAGGTCATCTATATATGAGTATATTGACTAGGAGTCAAATGAGAACATTTGATCATAGGTCATACTCATTGTTTAAGCGCAAGTGGGGTTACCACTTTTACATAATGCATTGATGTGTTCACATCACTAGAGTTGCTTTGACTCAATTCTTTAGAGTTAAGCTCCCCCTAGATGTGAGATCCCCCCTTAGAGGGATGAACTAACCTTGGGTTTTGTCGATGATGACTTCATGTAGGTGTTGAAGAAGTGGATGCTCAATGTTGATGTAGATCTTTTGGAGCAATCCTTTGGAGTGAGTTGCACTTTCAATACCTACACGGGTTAGTCCCACAAGGAACAAACAAGAATATCCATAGACATAGAGTGATGCACACATAATATGATGTCCAAGAAAACATTAGGTTACCTTGTCCCTTGCCTTACCAAGATGAGGGTTTGTGACTCCTTGAACTAGTGCAAGATGTGGAAGTTGATTGCACTTGTCCTTTCCATAATGGTATGAGTGATGAATGTTGGCGGAGTCACCCTCAAGAACTCTCTAGTTCTTCTTCTTCGGGATCCACATCATCTTGATGGGAATCCTTGGTGTAGTAGTTGTGCTTGATGAAGTAGAACTTGACGTAGTCTTGGGAACCCACTTGACCAAGGCCTTAGGTGCTTCTTCAAATGTATCAATCTCCTCTTGAAGCTTGTCCTTGCCTTTGTTCTTGTGGTCTTGTGGTGGAAGATCATCTTGTGCTTGTGTCCCCTTGAAGGAAATAGGATCATACTTCTCTTGTTGAGGAACAAACTTCGTCTTGGGGTATTGATCTTCTTCCCACTCAACTCCATTGGCATTGAACTTTCGTTCAAAACCAACACCTTGATTCTTCCGGTGCCTTCCTTGCTTGCGTACAATTTCCTCGAATTGCTTACTCCCGGCAAGGCTCTTGTATACACCTTTCTCTATAATTCCCTTCATTAAGCTATTTTCTTGCTCAAGTGTAACTTGGATAAGAGGATCATTAGTGGAATCAAGAGAATTACTAGAAGCAACAATATTGGATTTAGCATAATCATTGTTACTACTAGAGGAAGAATCTTTCTTGTTCTTGTTACTAGACTTGACTTGAGGCATGTAAGTAGATAAGAGTAAACGCTTGGCAATATAAGAAGAACTTTTCTTGCGAAGATCATCATTGATTGCCTTTAAGAACTCATGCTCTTGCCCAAGATTGAGCTTTTCAAAGCGTAACTTCTCATGAGCCCTTAAAAGTTCTCGATGATTTTCGAAGATAGTTTCATGAGCTAACTTAAGAGTGTTTAGTTCTTTAGTTAGAAGCTCAATCTTCTCCTTATCATTGTCATTCGTTTTATCTTGTTTAGCATGATTAATTGACGTTTCATCATAGTATTCATCACTAGAGTTGTCAACAAGTAAATCATCATCACCTAGCAAGTCATCTTCATCACTATTGAAATCAACATACTCGGGATGAGTTACCTTAGGGCCTTTAGCCACGAAGCATCTTCCAATTCCTTCATTTGGTGAGTCAAATATGTCATAGGAGTTGGTTGATACAAGTGCTAGACCGGCAACACCTTCATCTTGAGTATGTTCAGAGTCGGAGTGATAGCTTCTCTCGGAGTGATGTTCAGAGTCGAAACCGGATACCCATTCATCAACATGAGCTTGATGTCTTCGTTTTGTGTAGCTCTTTGATGACTTGTCCTTCCTTTCCGAATCTTTGCTTCTCCGTGAGGGTCTTCGTTCATAACAATCATCTCTACTCCTTCTCTCTCTTGGCGGTGATTCTTCTCTTCTACTTCTTCTCTTTGGAGAATCTTCTCTTCTTTTGTAGGGTGCCATACACTCGTTGGAATAGTGTCCGGGTCTCCCACAATTGTAGCAATTGCGCTCTCGACTGGAAGATCTCTTGTCATTGTAGGAGCTTGACTTAGAGCTTCTTTCTTTGCTTCTACTCTTGTAGAATTTGTTGAAATTCTTCACTATTAAGCTCAATTCTTCATTGAAGGTTTGTTTCTCACTTGATGATGTGGGGGATTCACATGAGGCTTTGTAAGCACCACTTGACTTGTTGTGAAGTTCCTCCTTATCCTTGAGTGACATCTCATGAGCAACAATTCTACCAATGACCTCCGTTGGCTTGAGATTCTTGTAATTGGGCATCATTTGAATTAATGTGCACACGCTATCATATTTTCCATCCAATGCTCTTAGGATCTTCTTGATGATGAATCTGTCGGTCATCTCTTCACTCCCTAAGCCGACAATCTCATTTGTGATAAGAGCAAGCCTAGAGTACACTTCAGCGACACCTTCACCATCCTTCATTTTGAACTTGTCAAGCTGACTTTGGAGCACATCCAACTTGGATTCCTTGACGGAGTCGGTACCTTCATGCATATCAACCAAAGTGTCCCAAATTTCCTTTGCATTCTCAAGACGGCTGATTTTGTTGAATTCTTCGGGGCACAGTCTGGTGAAGATGATATCACAAGCTTGAGCGTTGTATTGCAGCATCTTCAATTCTTCCGCATTAGCTTCACGGTTTGGCTCTCTCCCATCAAAGAATTCACCTTGCAAGCCAATACAAATAATAGCCCAAACGGCGGGGTTATGTCCAAGAATATGCATTTTCATCTTATGCTTCCAACTAGCAAAATTAGTTCCATCAAAGTAAGGACCTCTACGGTGATAATTTCCCTCGCTAGACGCCATACACTCCTAGGTTGTGAAACCAAGGCTATGACCACCAAAAGCTATGGAAATCAAAGCAAATGGAGACCAAAGCTCTGATACCACTTGTAGGACCTTGAAGTATGTCTAGAGGGGTGGGGGTGATTAGACTACTTGAACAATTAAAAACTTAACCTTTTCCCAATTTCAGAGTTTGGGAGATTTTAGCAATCTTTGGACAAGTCAAGCAATCATCACACAAATCAAGCAAGCATGCAAAGAGTATATAGGCAACGGAAATTAAAGCATGCAACTTGCAAGAAAGTAAAGGGAAGGGTTTGGAGGATTCAAACGCAGTTGGAGACACAGATGTTTTTGGCGTGGTTCCGATAGGTGGTGCTATCGTACATCCACGTTGATGGAGACTTCAACCCACGAAGGGTAATGGTTGCGCGAGTCCATGGAGGGCTCCACCCAAGAAGGGTCCATGAAGAAGCAACCTTGTCTATCCCACCATGTCTGTCGCCCACGAAGGACTTGCCTCACTAGCGGTAGATCTTCACGAAGTAGGCGATCTCCTTGCCCTTACAAACTCCTTGGTTCAACTCCACAATCTTGTCGGAGGCTCCCAAGTGACACCTAGCCAATCTAGGAGACGCCACTCTCCAAGAAGTAACAAATGGTGCGTTGATGATGAACTCCTTGCTCTTGTGCTTCAAATGATAGTCTCCCCAACATTCAACTCTCTCTCATAGGATTTGGATCTGGTGGAAAGAAGATTTGAGTGGAAAGCAACTTGCGGAAGGCTAGAGATCAAGATTCATATGGTAGGAATGGAATATCTTGGCCTGAACACATGAGTAGGTGGTTCTCTCTCAGAACTGGTAAGTTGGAAGAGTAGGCTTGTTCTGATGGCTCTCTCCACAAATGAAGATGAGGTGGAGGGGTATATATAGCCTCCAGACAACATCTAACAGTTACACACAATTTACCAATCTCGGTGGGACCGAATCAACAAACTTGGTCAGACCGATTTAGTAAACCTAGTGACCATTAGGATTTTCGGTGGGACCGACATGCAACTCGGTAGGACCGATATGGTTAAGGTTAGGGCATAACGTAATCTCGGTGAGACTAATTACACATACTCGGTGAGACCGATTTTGGTACTTAGCTAACCAGAGAGTTGGTCAGGTAAACTCGGTGGGACCGATTTGCTCTTTTTGGTGAGACCGAAATGTTACAAAAGGGAAACAGAGAGTTTACATTGCAATCTCGGTGGGACCGATCGCTCACTCCGGTTAGACCGAAACGTTACGAAGGGAAACGAAGAGATTACAATCCCATCTCGGTGAGACCGAGATCCCTATCGGTGAGACCGATTTGCCTAGGGTTTGTGGCAGTGGCTATGACATTTGAACTCGGTGGCGCCGGATAGAAAGAATCAATGTGACTGATTTTGGCTTTAGGTTTAGGTCAAATGAGGATGTGAGAAAGTAGTTGAGGGTATTTGGAGCATATCACTAAGCACATGAAGCAAGTGGCTCATTAAGCAACACCTCATCCCTCCTTGATAGTATTGGCTTTTCCTATAGACTCAATGTGATATTGGATCACTGAAATATAAAATGTAGAGTCTTGAGCTTTTGAGCTTGAGCCAATCCTTTGTCCTTGATATTTTGAGGGATCCACTTTCATCATCCATGCCATGCCATTCATTGAACTTCCTGAAATAATAGTCTTGGAATAGCATTAGCTCAATGAGCTATATGTTGTTATGAATTATCAAAACCACCTAGGGATAGTTGCACTTTCATGGGAGTATTCTGTGTAATGAAAATTAAGCATGACCTAACTATATGATTTTGTAGGGATAAGCTTTCTTTGCCTATGTTATTTTGATAGGACATGATTATTTGTTAGTATGTTTTGAAGCATTATTATTTTTATGTTTTATAAGCTTTTATCTTGAATCATTTGGATCTGAATATTCATGCCACATTAAAGAAAATTACATTGAGACTTATGCTAGGTAGCATTCCACATCAAAAATTCTTTTTTTATCATTAACCTACTCGAGGACGAGCAGGAATTAAGCTTGGGGATGCTTGATACGTCCCCAACGTATCTATAATTTTTGATTGTTCCATGCTATTATATTACCCCTTTTGGATGTTTATGGGCTTTATTTTACACATTTATATCATTTTTGGGACTAACCTACTAACCGGAGGCCCATGCCGTATTGCTGTTTTTTTGCCTATTTCAGTATTTCGAAGAAAAGGAATATGAAACGGAGTCCAAACGGAATGAAACCTTCGGAGGCGTGATTTTTGGAATGATCGTGATCCGGAGGACTTGGAGTGCAAGTCAAGAAACAACCGAGGCGGCCACGAGATAGGAGGGCGTGCCCCCCTGTAGGGCGCCCCCCGCTGTAGGGCGCGCCCCTGTCTCGTGGGCCCCTCGGGCGGCCACCAACGTACTTATTCCTCCTATATAAGCCTACGTTCCCCGAAAACATCCAGGGAGCAACCGAAACTCAATTTCCAGCGCCGTCACCTTTTGTATCCGCGAGATCCCATCTTGGAGCCTTCGCCAGGGTTCTACCGGAGGGGGAATCGACCACGGATGGCTTCTACATCAACACCATAGCCCTTCCGATGAGTTGTGAGTAGGTTACCACAGACCTACGGGTCCATAGTTATTAGCTAGATGGCTTCTTCTCTCTTTTTGGATCTCAATACAATGTTCTCCCTCTCTCTTGTGGAGATCTATTCGATGTAATCTCTTTTTGCGGTGTGTTTGTCGAGATCCGATGAATTGTGGGTTTATGATCAAGTTTATCTATGAATAATATTTGAATCTTCTCTGAATTCTTTTATGTATGATTGAGTTATCTTTGCAAGTCTCTTCGAATTATCAGTTTGGTTTGGCCTACTAGATTGATCTTTCTTGCCATGGGAGAAGTGCTTAGCTTTGGGTTCAATCTTGCGGTGTCCTTACCCAGTGACAAAAAGGGTTGCAAGGCACGTATTGTATTGTTGCCATCGAGGATAAAAAGATGGGGTTTATATCATATTGCATGAGTTTATCCCTCTACATCATCTCATCTTGCTTAAGGTGTTACTCTATTCTTATGAACTTAATACTCTAGATGTAGGCAGGAGTCGGTCGATGTGTGGAGTAATAGTAGTAGATGCAGGCAGGAGTCGATCTACTTGTTGCGGACGTGATGCCTATATACATGATAATGCCTAGATAATCTCATAATTATTTGCTTTTCTATCAATTACTCAACGGTAATTTTTTCACCCACCGTAATACTTATGCTATCTTGAGAGAAGCCTCTAGTGAAACCTATGGCCCCCGGGTCTATCTCTTATCATATTTTCTTACAATCTAGTTTTATTTGCATCTTTACTTTTTGCATCTATATTATAAAATACCAAAAATATATTTATCTTATCATACTATCTCTATTAGATCTCACTTTCGCAAGTGGCCGTGAAGGGATTGACAACCCCTTTATTGTGTTTGTTGCGAGTTCTTTGTTTGTTTGTGTAGGTGCGTGGGACTTTTGAGGAGCCTCCTACTGGATTGATACCTTGGTTCTGAAAAACTGAGGGAAATACTTACGCTATTCTGCTGCATCACCCTTTCCTCTTCAAAGAAAACCAACGCAAGCTCAAGACGTAGCTCCGAGCAGCACCTCAAGGTTGTTGACGACCTGAAGGAAACCTTCGCCAATCTGCGCTAGTACCAGATCAGGCTCACCCCAGAGAAGTGCGTGTTCGGTGTGCCGACCGGAAAGCTGCTCGGCTTCCTCGTCTTGGAACGCGGCATTGAGGCAAACCCAAAAAAGATCAAGGTCATTGAGCGCATGCGCAAGCCAACCTGGCTGTGCGATGTCCAGAAGTTCACCGGTTGCTTGGCCTCGGTCAGCCAGTTTCTCAGCTGGCTGGGCGAGAGGGCTTTGCCCCTGTATTAGTTGTTGAAGAAGACGTCGCCGTTCGAGTGGAACGACCAGGCGGATGAAGCATTCCATGATCTCAAGCGCATGCTCTCCACCGCACTTGTCCAGGCCGCCCCGGCCGACAAGGAGCCGCTGCTGCTATACATCGCCACCAGCTCGTGGTCGGTCAGCACAGTGTTGGTGGTCAAGCGACTAGAGAAGGGCAAGATCCAGTCCGTCCAGTGCCCGGTCTACTACCGGAGCGAGGTGCTTTCCACCTCTAAGCAGAATTACCCCGCACTACCAGAAGATGTGCTACGACGTGTACCTCACCGCCAAGAAGCTGAAGCAGTATTTTCAAGAGCATGTCATCACCGTGGTTAGGATGGCCCCCATCGGCGAGATCTTGGGCTGCCAGTATGCCTCCGGCCGGGTTGCCAAGTGGGTCGTCGAGCTGGCTAGGCACACCATCCTCTACGAGCCCCGCACTATGATCAAGTCTCAGGCGCTGGCCGACTTCCTCGTCGACTGGACAGAAACCCACTACCTACTGCCACCGCCGGATTCGACACACTGGCGCATACACTTCACGGCTCCAAGATGCGCTTTGGCTTGGGAGCCGACATCATGTTGTCTTCCTCGAAGGGCGACCGGTTGTGGTACGCGCTCCAGATGCACTTCGCCGCATCCAACAACGTCGTTGAGTACGAAGCCCTTGTGCATGGCCTCCAGCTTGCCAGGGAACTCGGTGTCCGGCGCATCCTGTGCTACGGCAAATCAGATCTGGTGGTCGAGTAGTGTTCCGATGAGTGGGATGCCCGGGATGCCAACATAACCGGCTATCACTTCTTGGTCCAACAGCTCTCCAACAACTTCAACGGCTACAAGTTCCTACACATTCCGCGCGCGGAGAACATAGCTGCCAGCATGCTAGCCAAGATCAGCTCCTCCCAGCAAGCCATCCCGTCCGACGTCTCCCTCGAGCACTTGCACAAGCCATCTGTCAAGCCGGCTCCGGATTCCAAGTCCATCTTCATCCTGGATGAGCCCCACGCGTCCCTCCCCGACCCAGACCCGAGGGCTGCTGGTCCCAGCCTGGGGGCTGCCATCCCCAACCAAGTCCCCGGAGCTGCTGATCCCGGCCCGAGGGCTGCCATCTCGACCCCAGCGACCGTCAACCCCGGCCCGGGGGCTTCTGAACCCAGCCCGAGGGCTGGTGCACTCAACCCGGCCACCGCCGTCCCTGACCCCGGGGCTGCCGCCCCGGAACGCACCTAGGTGGTCATCTTCACCGTTGTAACGGCTCCATCATGGGCCCAGCCAATCCTAGCCTTCCTGGAGAGTGGAGCGCTCCCATGGACAAGACCGAGGTCCGATAGGTTCAACACCGGGCGTCCGCCCATAGCATCATCAAGAATGAGCTCGTCAAGCACAGCGCACCGAGCATGTTCCAGCGCTGTGTCGAGTGAGACAAGGGCGTAGAGATCCTCCTCGACATACATCAGGGCGAGTGCTGGCACCACGCCACCTCCAGGTCCCTGGTGGCCAAGGCCTTCCGCCATGGTTTCTACTGGCCCATGACCCTCAAAGACACTGAGTCACTCATCCTCAAGTGTGAGGGTTGCCAATGGTTCAGCAAGCGCAGCCACCAGCCCGTTTCAGCCCTACAAACCATCTCGATCACCTGGTCTTTCGCCGTCTAGGGGTTGGACATGGTGGGACCTTTCAAGACCGCTCGAGGCGGCATGACGCACCTACTGGTGGCAGTTGACAAGTTCACCAAGTGGATTGAGGCGCGGCCGATCAAGAAGCTGGACGGGCTAACAGCCGTCCGGTTCGTCAAGGACATCGTGGTTCGCTACGGTGTTCTGCACATCATCATCACAGATAACGACAGCAACTTTGCCAAGGGCGCTCTGGCGCAGTACTGCTCTGTCTTCGGCATCCGGCTTGAATTGGCCTCTGTCGCTCATCCTCAGTCCAACGGCCAGGTCGAGCGGGTCAACAGCTTGGCCTTTTCTGGCATCAAGCCATGACTCGTCGAGCCCCTCATCCGCTCAACCGACAGCTAGCTCGACGATCTGCCGGCCATCCTCTGGTGTCTCCTGATGATGCTAAACCGGTCGACCAGGTTCACCCTGTTCTTCCTCGTTTACAGAGCCAAAGCTGTCATCCCGACCGACATCAAGTTTGACTCACCATGAGTCGCGATGTACATAGAAGTGCAAGCCAAGAAAGCCCATGCAGATGGCGTGGACCTACTCAAAGAAGCACGGCTATTGGCCCCTAGCCGATAGACCATCTACTAGCAAAGCCCGAGGCACTACCACAGCAATAAGATCAAGCCCCTCGCATTCCGCGAGGGAGACCTCGTCCTTCGGCTTGTCCAGCAGCAAGCCAACCAGCACAAGTTTGCCTCCCCATGGGAGGGCCCTTTCATCGTCAGCAAAGCCCTATGTGACCGCAACGCCTACTACCTCATCGACGCACGCAAGCCGAACAAGCGCAAGAGAGATATCGCCAGCGAAGAAACAAGCCAGCCCTGGAATGCAAAGCTCCTCCGTCCATTTTATAGTTAGCTGTATGAACGTATGTATCACTACCTTTTGAAGTTCAATTCAAGACAATGGGACCCCCGAACGACACTCGGGGGGGGGGGAGGGGAGGGTACCTTTTCCTATCAAATTATTGTGTCTCACACATCCTTGTCAATTTTTATAAACCCTGCCGCCAGGTTGACTCGTCCAACCCGGGGGCTCAGAGGCTAGCCGGCTTGACAACCACCCGCCGTCTCCCTTAGCGCAACCCGGCGTGCCCGAGTTGCCGAGGCCCTCCACTTCGCCCTAAGCCATAGTCTGGCTTCAGCTATTGGCCGGCAAGAATTATGGGCCGAAGCGCTGGCACACCAAAAAATGTCGAGTTGGACTCGCCGGATCGGCCAACCCGACCTCACCGCACTAAGTTGTCGCCAGCCGGCCCAGTGGGTGTTTCGCTCGCGCTCAACATTAGAAAGGCCTAAGTACTGCACGCTCTCTC
>NC_041385.1:608480736-608501610 GCF_002162155.2 Triticum dicoccoides
AAGCAAGGAAAGTTCTTAAGAATGAGGAACATAATCACAAACACTTGTGAAAATATTTACATTATAGAAAACAATGGCCCATGGACGGAGTTCATTACAATCACCATACACCCCAGTGGGTGGGTGGGATTATCACTTATCAATTGTGATAAATGAAAGCAGGACGGCTTCAAGCAGCTCTAGCATCGGGTTGCGCGACCACCGGCTCCTCCGCGGTGACCTTCGGGTTCTCCGTGGTGCCGGTGTCATCCAACCCGGTGTCGTTATCTGCATAGGGGCCCGACTCCTCGGAACTACCCAAAGGGCCATCAAGCACCAGCCCAAAGTTGTCGGGAGGAAACTCCCTGTCGTCTTTGGTTCGCTGTATCTGGAACTCATCGTGCGATGCAAATGAGGCCAGGTAGCTGGCCCGCCTCCGCCTGCAGCTGGGGCTCCGTGCCGGCTCACTAGGCCACTAGCTGGTCCAGGTTCAGACTCGGGTACCAGGACATGATGAACCGCAACACCAAGTCTGCGCCGACTTGAGCGACGGAAACACGCCATGCGTGAAGCTGTGCTAGTCTCGCTTGCAGCCACCACGCCAACCGCGTAAAGCTGTTGGGATCAACAGCGCCAGGAGAAAGGGCTGCCGCCATCCTCACTCCGACTTCGGACAACCGTGCCGTCTGCTGGTCCAGGGTCCAGAGGCGGGCCTTAGGGGCATGCATGATCTCGGAGAAACTCCAGGCGATGTTCGGGTCGAGTCCAGCACCCACATCCACTTGGGTCATCCGATGAGCAAGCACGTCCACCGCTGTCGTCTCCCGCGTCTCCAGGAAGTACTCTGTTGGGTAGAGAAGCAAGACAGTTAGCCATGAAAAAATTCAGCCGACTTGCAACCCGGCAAAACTAGCAAAGAAACACTTACTGATGAGGAGCTCGTCCAGATGCTGCACCTCACACAACATATCGTGCCGCTCCAAGTCTCCGGCGCGGCGGCGTGCCTCAAGCGCCTTCTCCAGCTTGGCGTGGTTGTCAACGGCTGCCTTCAGCTCGTTGTCCTTGGCGGCGGCGGCCTTCTCATGCTCTTATCGAAGGTGGAGGAGTTCGGCTCGATGGGCCTCCGCCGTCTTGGTGGCCTCCACCTTCAGCCGCTCCACTTCGGCCTGGAGCTGGCTCTTGTCATAAGCCAACTAGTCATGCTGCTGGCCAGTTTTGGCGAGCGCTTGGTGGGCTTCCGCCACCTTGGCGGCCTCCGTCTTCGACCAGTCGGGTTCGCAGGTCCAGCACCTCAGCAGCAGCGGCTGTGTGGCAAAGTCCTAAGTCAAGATGACGACAGAAAATAAAGACAATTTAAGATTTGACCCAACTGCTTCGCAGTTGGCTCGAATCTCGGGGGCTACACCCACAGAAGGAGTGATACGTCTCCAATGTATCTATAATTTTTGATTGTTCCATGCTGTTATATTATCATTCTTCGATGTTTTACAATCATTTTATAGCAACTTTATATCATTTTTTGGGACTAACCTATTGACATAGTGCCCAGTGCCAGTTGTTGTTTTTGCTTGTTTTTTACTTCGCAGTAAATCAATACCACACGGAGTCCAAATGCAGCAAAACTGTTTGGTGATTTTTTCTGGACCAGAAGAGACCTGTTGGGCCAAAGAAGTACCAGAGGGGGGCTCCAAGGGGAGCACAGCCCACCTGGCGCGCCTGGGAGTCCAGACGTGCCCTGGTGGGTTGTGCCCACCTCGACCGCCTCTAGCACAACCTCTTTGCTCTATAAATACCCCAGTATTCCAGAAACCCTGGGGGAGTCGACGAAAAAAATTTCCAGCCGCCGCAAGTACCAGAAACCACAGATCCAATCTAGACACCATCACAGAGGAGTTTATCATCCTCATTGGTGCCTCTCTAATGATGTGTGAGTAGTTCATTTTAGACCTACGGGTCCTTAGTTAGTAGCTAGATGGCTTTCTCTCTCTCTTTTAGTTCTTAATACAATGGTCTCTTGGAGATCTATTTGATGTAGCTCTTTTTGCGGTGTGTTTGTAGGGATCCGATGATCTATATTTTTATCCATGAAAGTTATTTGAGCCTTTTGATCTCTTATGTGCACGATTACATATAGCCTTGTATTTCTTCTTCGAATCTTTGGTTTATTTAGGACGAACTAGATCGAGTTTTCTTGCGATGGGAAGAGGTGATTTGCAATGGGTTCGATCTTACGGTGCTCGATCCTAGTGACAGAAGGGGAAACGACACATATGTATCGTTGCGATTAAGGATAACAAGATGGGGTCTATTCCTATATGAGTAGATCTTGTCTACATCATGTCATCATTCTTATTGCATTACACTGTTTTCTCCATGAACTTAATACACTAGATGCATGCTAGATAGCGGTCGATGTGTGGAGTAATAGTAGTAGATGAAGGCAGGAGTCGATGTACCAACCTTTGATGTGATGTCTATACAATGATCATTACCTGGATATCGTCATAATTATTTGAAGTTCTATCAATTTCCCAACCATAATTTGTTTACCCATCGTATGCTATTTTTCTTGAGAGAAGCCACTAGTGAAATCTACGGCCCCCCAGGTCCCTTCTTTGTCATATTTGCCTTCGAGATCTATTTTTATTTGCTTTTATTTTGAGCTCTATATTTCCAAAAAACCCAAAATAATTTGCTGCACTTTATTTTATTTGCATTATATTTATCCAATCTCCTACAATTAATCTCTCGTCCATGTGACAATTTCTGGCACCATTATCCCAAAGGGATTGACAACCCCTTTAACACCTCGGGTTGCAAGTATTTGTTCTTTGTGTGCAGGTACCGTTTATGCAGTGTTGCTTGGTTCTCCTACTGGTTAAATAAGCTTGGTCTCATCACTTAGGGAAATACCTACCGTTGCTGTGATGCATCATCCCTTCCTCCATGGGGAAATACCAACGTAGTTCAAGCCAACATCAAAAGGAATTTCTGGCGCCGTTGCCGGGGAGACATCATCAACATACACCAGGTTCCTAATCACAAATCTCGTCTCCTTGCAATTTACATTATTTGCCATTTGCCTCTCATTTTCCTCTCCCCCACTTCACAAAATTTGCCATTTTATTTGACCTCTTTTTCGTTCGCCCTTATCTCGTCAGATCTATTTTTGAGTGCAATCTTGTTGCGTAGTCACGATGACTCAAGAGAACACCAAGTTGTGTGATTTCTCCAATACCAACAACAATGACTTTATTAGCACTCCGATTAGTCCTCCAACCACTAGTGCAGAGTCTTGTGATATTAATGCTGCTTTGTTGAATCTTGTTACGAAAGATCAATTTTCCGGTACTCCCAGTGAGGATGCCATGTCCCATCTTAACATATTCGTGGAATTATGCAATATGAAAAAGAAAAAAACATGTGGAAAATGATATTGTGAAGTCAAAATTATTCCCATTTTCTTTGCGAGATCGTGCAAAAAATTGGTTTTCTTCTTTGCCTCGCAATAGTATCGATTCTTGGGATAATTGCAAGGATGCTTTCATTACTAAGTATTTTCCTCCCGCAAAAATTATTTCCCTTAGGACACAAATCATGAATTTTAAGCAACTTGAGCATGAACATGTTGCACAATCTTGGGAAAGAATGAAATTGATGCTAAGAAATTTCCCTACTCTTGGTTTAAATCTTTGGATGACCATACAATTTTTTTATGCAGGATTGAATTTTAATTCTAGAAATCTTTTAGATTCCGCCGCAGGTGGTATTTTTATGGAAATTAATTTGGGTGAAGCTACTAAATTGCTCGACAATATTATGGAAAATTATTCACAATGGCATACCGAAAGAACTCCTACTAATAAAAAAGTTAATTAGGTTGAAGAAATTTCTTCTTTTAGTGAAAAAGTTGATGCTCTTATGAAGTTGTTGTTAATAAAAGTGCTCCTATTGATTTTAATGATGTGCCTTTGTCTACCTTGATTGAGCAAAATAGTGATGCCGTAGATGTGAATTTTATCTCACGAAACAATTTCAATAATAATGCTTATAGAAGCAATTTTAATCCTAGGCCTTTTCCTAATAATTCCTCTAATAATTATGGTAATTCCTATGGTAATCCTTCTTAGAATAATAATAGGAACACCTCTTATCTTGAAAATAATATTAAAGAATTTATCAATATTCAAAAGGTTTTCAATGCTACAATGGAAGAAAAGTTGAATAAGATTGATGATATGTCTAGAAGCATTGATAGAATTTCTCATGATGTAAAAAATCTCAAGATCAAAATTTTTGTGCCCAAGGTTGAGGCAATTTTTCAACGCTTTATATGTTTCTATGGATGAAAGTAAGAAAAGAACCGCTATGCTTAGAGCTAAAAGAATTTTTTTAGAAAAAGCATTTTCTAGCGATTGCTTTCATAAAAATGATGAAGATATTAAAATGATTGGTGTTTCTTCTGTTGATTCTTTGTTTAGCAAAATTTATATTTATGACAAAGGGACTAGATAAGAGTCAACTTTAGCTAGAAGGTGTCCCGATAATTTGGAGGGTGAAAATCTTGTTGAGAAAATTGATAAAAGTGGGTTTGGAGAGGTCAAAACTTTAACTAGTGATATGCCCACTCTTTTGGATTACAAAGACTTTAATTATAATAATTGCTCTTTGATTGATTTTATTTCTTTGTTGCAATCCATGATAAATTCACCCCATGCTTATGAACAAAATAAAGCTTTTACTAAACATATTGTTGATGCTATGATGAAAGCTTTGGAAGAAAAGTTGGAATTAGAGATTTCAATTCCTAGAAAATTACATGATGAATGGGAACCTAGTATCAAAGTAAATATTAAAAATTATGAGTGTTTTGCTTTATGTGACTTGGGTGCTAGTGTTTCTACAATTCCGAAATCTTTATGTGATGTGCTTGGTCTTACCGATATTGAAGAATGTTCTCTAAATTTGCACTTAGCGGATTCTACTATTAAAAAGACTATGGGAAGAATTAATCATGTTCTTATTCTTTCCAATAGGAATTATGTGCCCATATATTTTATTGCTCTTGATATTCATTGCAATCCATCTTGTCCAATTATTCTTGGTAGACCGTTTTTACGTACTATCGGTGCCATGATTGCTATGAAAGAAGGCAATATTAAATTTCAATTTCCAAAAAGGAAGGCTATGGAACACTTCCCTAGAACTAGAATTAAGCCACCCTATGAATCAATCATGAGGGCATCGTATGGATCTAGAAATAAAGATGACAATACTTAGATCTTTGCCTTATGCCTAGCTAGGGGCGTAAAATGATAACGCTTGTTGGGAGGCAAACCAATGAATAAAATTTATTTTGGCCTTTTTCTTTATGTTTTGAGTGTTTACACAATTATGCCTCTGTTATGATTGTGTTTTTTATGTTTTAGCTAGTGTTTATGCCAAGCGAAGCCTTTGGGATCATGTTGGGTGATAGTTGATACGATCTTGTTGAAAAACAGAAACTTTTGCACCCAGTAATTTTTTTTTCATAAATTACAGAAATGTGCTTTTGCTCTGATTTTTTTACAAAAGATTTACATACAAATTTCCCACGTTGTCCTAATTGTTCAGAATTTTTGGGGTTACAGAAGTATGCGGAGTATTCAGATTACTACAGACTGTTCTGTTTTTGACAGATTCTGTTTTCTTTGCATTGTGTGCTTATTTTGATGAATCTATGGTTTGTATTGGAGGGTATAAGCTATAATAAAGTTGGAATACAGTATATATAATGCAATAATAAAATATTTATTGGTTTGCAACAGTACTTAGAGTAGTGATTTGTTTTGATATACTAACGGATCTCACAAAGGTTTCGTTGAGTTTTGTGTGATTCAAGTTTTCAAGTTTTGGGTGTGATCACACTGGTTGAAGGAATAAGGAGTAAGAAGAGCCTAAGCTTGGAGATTCTCCATGGCATCCCAATCTATTATCTAAAATAGAAGCAAGCAATTAAGCTTGGGGATGTGTGAGTGGCATCCCCTCTTTCTTCTAATGACCATGAGTATTTTACTTGGAACTATATTTTTATTCGTCAGATATCATGAGTTTCGCTTGGAGCGTCTTGTATGATATGAGTCTTTGCTTGTTTTTCTTTTTATTTTGTGTCATCTATCCTTGCTGGACACACCTATTTGAGGGAACCAAAATGATGCTATGACTTGTTAGAATTGCTCTCTATGCTTCACTTAAATCATTATGAGCTCTGGAACTGCTCTAGTGCTTCACTTATATCTTTCTGAGCATGCTGTGCTTTAGTATCTTTGAAGAAATTCTCTCATGCTTCACTTAGATTTATTTGAGAGTTAGCAAATTTTTTAAGAAATTCTCTCTTTCTTCACTTAAATTATTTTTAGAGAAGAAATTTTCTATGCTCATGTTCTTGACTTAGATTTGTTTGAGCTATCAATAGCAACATATGAAATTAGTCCCAAAGTGATAGATATTCAAGAGGGATATAATAAAAACTTTCATAAAGATCATTGGACAAAATAAACTTGATTCTTTGTAATAGTTTTGTGATATGTTGATAGTGATATGTGAGTCATGTTAATGAGTAATTATGTTTTATTAAGAATATTGGTGTTAAGGTTTGTGATTCCCTATGCAAGCACGAAAGTCAATAGTTATGCAATGAAATTACATCCAACTTGTGGTGCATTATTCGGTCTTTGTTTTGCTTAATGCTCGCTTATGAGATTTTTTGTTTCTTGGTTGGATGTTTCCCAATCTTTTGCTAGCCTTCACTTGCACTAAGTATGATCATTACTTGTGCATCCAAAATCGTTAAACCCAGTTTTGCCATATGAGTCCACTATACCTACCTATATGTGGTATTTCCATGCCGTTCTAAGAAAATTTGTATGCGCCATCTCTAATTTTTAAAATAAATTTCCTTTTTATGTGCTCATACCGCTCATGAAATGGTAGGGGGTAGCTGATATTTTTCCATGCTAGATGTGTTTTTCTTAGGATGAGTGTTTATTCACTTGTGATTGCACAAGAGTATGGCAAAGGTATTAGGGATGCCCAGTCCCAAAATGAAAAATGAATTTACTTTGTGTTGTCAAATAATAAATTCCTTGGAAAGTGTTGGTGTGGACGACACCCATGGATTCGGTTAGCCGTGGAATGTGAAAGTATGGTGGAAAAAGGAATAAAATTTATTTTCTGTTTGGGAACCGCCTATGATATATCTAGCATGAAAGTATTGGGAACTACTAGATCGTTTTCGTTGACAGGAAAGGCATGCTACCCAAAATGTTTTATCTCTATCTTTTTCACTTTGAGCTCTCGCACAGCTACAAATCCCTACTTCCCTCTATGGAGGGCCTTTCTATTTACTTTAAGCAATTTTATTTTTATTTGAGTCTCCACCTTCTCTTATAAAGCACCAACTAAGGGGCACTATGATCGTACTTGAGCATTGGGTGTAGCTAATATGAGAGTGTGTTTCATGAATGGATCAATGATTGAGCATAATGGGCAAGGGATAACTTTATTTAGTATTGATATTTTGAAAGACATGGTTGCTTGTTGATATGCTTGAGTATTGAAATCTTCATGTCCAAACTAGACTATTGCTTTGAATCATATAAAAGTCCAAATGTCCATGCTACCACTGGTATGCGTCGGTGCTATACAAACGGTTTTTAATCCCTTTCCACGACGGAATTTGGAACCGTCGCCAAGAAAGTGTGGGTGATAGGGGGGGGTCCTTCCCACAGGACCTAGAAATCGTCGGGGATAGGCCCTCCTGGGACACCAAATGAGTTCATGTGCGATCGGGTGACCCATGGAAACCCAATCATTTCCGTAGGTATGTACATCCCACACTGTGAATCCCAGAAAACATTTCCGTAGGTATGTACATCCCACACGATGAATCCTAGAAAAACATTTCTGTAGGTATGTATATCACACACAGTCAATCCAAGGAATATGTTTCCGTTCTTATATACATCACACACAGTCAATTCAGGGAAAATGTTCCATTCGTATGTACATCCCACACAGGTTTATGTATAGGCTCGTGTATGATACGTGTAACTATCACACACGCTCTGCCTTGGTTAACTGTTTGCTTTTATCAACTACATCACACACGATTTGATGAAGAAAACTGTGTGGCATTGGGCTATCCATCACAAGCGATTTTACTTCTAGAACCGTTTGCAAAGTTCCATGACCCATTTCGCAGATTTATTCCTTTACAATTAATAATTCCAATATTATGGAAACTCACATTTCATATCGAGCAGTTGTTTGCCAATTTCATATCAGGCACATAGATATATTTTAACATCACAGTACAATAGCTACCGAAAAACAACACAATAGAACGTATAGATAGTTCAACTTCATAAGAACAATATTAGAACAATATATTCATTTCCCTAATCAAGATCATCTAGGCTCGCCTTATCCACCTCTGCTTTCAGTTCAATAAGAACATGTTTTGCACTGGCCAACTGGGAAAGTGCCTCCTCCTTCGCCAACACCATCTTAGCAAAGTCTGATTTAAAAAAATCTGAGCTCATTCTCCACCTTCCTCTTTTTTTCTGCATCTTCAAATATTCTTTAGCGTTGACAACACTATCTCTAAGCCTACCTCTGTTCTCTTCCCGATACATTCTCCAGAGCTTTTCTAGGCTCATCTTCAAAGACTGTTGCCACTCTTGATCAATCCACTCCAGGTAAGAACACTTCCGTTCATCCTATAATATTTAGAACTAGATCTGTAACAAATGTAGGGAAAATGGGTTTATAGCAACATAGAAAATCACCAATACTTATTTTGAAAAACTGAAGAAACAGGTTAATTATGACATATCTTGTTAAAAAGATCAATGTGCAAATGAATTTATTGCTACTCACACAACAACCAAATTCTGAAACATCAGAAGCTACAATTAACTACAACAACGCTACAAGTTCTTAGTCATGTACTATAAATAACAAATTGAACTTTTTAAGAGGAAGGTAAATATAACTGCAACAGCATAGCAACAGTGTTTAGATGATAGCAAATTGATACTAACAGGTGTGTACATATACAAATTTAGTAACATAGAACTAATAGCACTAAGGCGTCCACTATGTATGCCAAAACTGGTGTAAAGACAACTGTTGCTACATCTCGCACCGGTGCCCTGCACTGGCAAGCCGATGTAGCGGAAAAACAATCAGGGACCTGAACTCCGGAGCATCTAGTTGCTCCGACGCCCAGTTCCTTCGTGCCATAAAGATTTAGTATTTTACTGCTTGGCTGCTCGAATGTGTGGACAAGTTAGCTCCACAAACTGCTGAAGCGGTGCCAAATAATTTTCTAATGGCACCGCTGATGAGATGTCAACATTTTTAGATACTAGGTACAAACGGTGACACTGTCTTAGGATGCGTTTTGTTGAAGGTGTGATATGAATGGGTTCGGACCGTGACAGTGTCTGAATCGCATCTAACAAATGATTTGTAACAACGAAAGAGGGTCTAACCTTCTCTGCACATGCCAGAAAACTTCCTCCCACTATCCACAGATTCAAATAGAATTAGCTTCACGCATGGAGATTGATGGTGACAATGAGCAGACAGATCTTCAGGCATCCCGCTCCATTCGTTGCAACTGATGGTCCTAGGGAACTACAAGAGGAAGAAATGACTTAAATCGACCGCCGGGTAAAAATCCTTCAAAGTCATAGCCAGAGAGAGAGAGAGAGAGAGAAGATAGGCATACCCGGGTGGTGAAGGAGTCGTCGTCATCGTCGGAACCGCTAGAGAGGTCTTTGAAGAAGACCATGGCGACCCCGGTGGTAGGATGCGAGACAACGAGAGCGAGGAAGCAAGCGAGGAAGCGGCTATAGCTTAGGAAGGAAGGAAGGGGGAAACAGGGGAAATGTGATTTGTGGTCGGGGAGAAAAGGGGACGGGAAGGGGGAGGGTAGATATTCGGCGGTAGGCCAAAAATTTCGAAATGTGGAGGGAAACTTTGCACGCGGTGCCGCCGGACACCATTCACTTTGAACGATAGTGTGCATCGCAAACGATTCTTCTGCGTAACATGCATGGGATGAGTTTGATAATTGAAATTTTGGTGGAAATTTCCACGCGTACGTCATTGCGTAATTTAACATTGCTTGCTAATTTGGGCACACAAAAGAGCGTACAGCACACAGACTAGACTTACTGAATCGAACAATTTTAGTAATTAAACAGAGACAGTTCACCTAAACATTGTTCTAACAAAAGACTAGCATTAAAAACAAATCCTAAGTACGAATAATTTTAACAAATACGCCGCCATGCTGGCCTATGCATCGCCGGTGTGAGATGAGACGTCGATGACTTGTGCTGGCGACATGCCGCCCTTGGTGGACTCCGCTTCCCCACTGCCGAAGTCGACCGCGTCCTCGTCCTCGTCCTCGGTGCCGCCCTCAAGGTTGTAGTACTCGTAGTTGTGGCTGTGCCAGAGCTCGCGTTGGTACTCCACCACCAATTCCTCGATGGATAGACTCTTCTCTACCTCGACCTGGGCCACGCGCAACTCCTTCTCCCGACGCTCCTCAATCTCCACTGCCTCCTGCATCTCCAGCTCTCGCTCGACGACTTCATGAGGAAGTAGGTGCTCCATGGCCACCATCGCCTTTTCGGACATGGGTTGCATGCTGGATTCCGAGGTGGCCTGGAATATCTTGGCGTGGATGGCCTCGATCTGGGCCAGGGCGACATCGGTGGCACGGACGGCAGCTCGAGCGCTCTCAGCTTTTGGGGCCGCCGTCGCAGAAGCAGCTGCAGCTGTCTCGGCTGCTGTCGGCTGCCGCAGATGCCCTCTCAGCGGAAGCGGCCACGCTCAATGCAGATGCGGCGGCACTCTCGGCGAAGGAGGTCGCTCTCTCGGTGCAGGCGGCCACACTCAGGGGGGAGGGGGACGCGACCATCGTACGGGCCTTCATGAAGTGTTTCCATGACGTCATATTTGCAAGAAGGGGGGTGCGGGAATGGGGATCAGGATTTGTGGATTCGGGGGTTGCCGGCACTAGAGAAGACGAGCCGGCGAAGCTTAAGGAGGAAGACTTAAATAGACCCAGAATTTTTCATCGCAAACGATTCCTACAAAACAATTGTGTGTGATGCTGTAGATATTTTTAATTAGCTGTGAAAGACGAATTTGGATTAAAGTGGCAACAGATGGTGTTTTAAATGTATGAGAAAATTTCTAGTACTAATACTACTGTCATGTCAAATTTGGAAAATTTCAGGGGTCATTTGATCTTTTAAGACACTTAAGTGATTTTCTAGCCATTTAATGACCGTAATTGAAATTTGAACTACATATACACGCAGCAGCTAACCAAAACGGTTTGAAAAGTCATATTTAGTGTACTTGTGTGTGATTTAATTCCACGTGCAGTAAATTGGAAGGAATTTTCAAACATATTGGTCTAAAGGCTATGACACAATTAAGCATTGAGTGCCATGGCATTTAAATTCCAAAAAATTAAAAACATGAAACCTTGCTTGAGGTAATGTCATACCACCAAGATGATGTGGTACAAAAATTGGCTTGTTTCACGAAAGTTTGGACACACACCCTCACAAACCGGAGCAACTCACTAGAAGGCTCGTGGTTCCGAGAGGGAACAATGCATGTTTGCTGATGATCAGCAGATAGCTTCCTCTTACGGCCTTCAAAATTTTTCTACGTGTAATGTGCACTGATACTAACTGTCATGTGAAAATTTGGAAAATTTCAGGGGTCATTTTGACCTTTTGAAGACATTTAAGTGATTTTCTAGCCATTTAATGACCGTAACTCAAATTCAAACTAGATGTACATGCAACGGCTAACCATAATTGTTTGAAAAATCATGTTTGTGTACTTGTGTGCGAGTTTTCCATGGGCAGTAAATTAGAAGGAATTTTCAAACATATTGGTCTTACGACATGGACACATGCATGGAGTGCCATGGCATTTTAATTCCAAAATATTAAAAAATGACCAGGAAAACATGAAACTTTGCTTGATGTAATGTCATGCCACCAAGTTGATGTGGTACAAAAATTGGCCTGTTTGGTGAAAGTTTGGACACACACCCTCACAAACCGGAGCAATTCACTAGAAGGCTCGTTGTTCCGAGAGGGAACAATGCATGTTTGATGACGAACGACATATAGCTTCCTCTTATGGCCTTCAAAATTTTTCTACGTGTAATATGCAGTGATACAAACTGTCATGTGAAAATTTGGAAAATTGCAGGGGTCATTTGACCTTTTGAAGACATTTAAGTGATTTCCTAGCCATTTAATGACCGTAATTCTAATTTGAACTAGATGTGCATGCAATGGCTAACCATAACGGTTTGAAAAATCATATATGTTTACTTGTGTGCGAGTTAATTCCATGTGCAGTAAATTAGAAGGAATTTTAAAACATATTGGTCTCATGGCATGGACACATGTACATGCATGGAGTGCCATGGCATTTTAATTCCAAAATACTAAAAAATGATCAGGAAAACATGAAACTTTGCTTGATGTAATGTCATGCCACCAAGATGACGTGGTACAAAAATTGGCCCGTTTGACAAAAGTTTGGACACACCCCTCACAAACCGGAGCAACTCACTAGAAGGCTCGTGGTTCCGAGAGGGAACAATGCATGTTTGATGACGAACGGCAAATAGCTTCCTCTTACGGCCTTCAAAATGTTTCTACGTGTAATGTGCACCGATACAAACTGTCATGTGAAAACTTGAAACATTTCAGGGGTCATTTGACCTTTTGAAGACATTTAAGTGATTCCTAGCCATTTAATGACCGTAATTCAAATTTGAACTACATCTACATGCAATGGCTAACCATAATGGTTTGAAAAATCATATTTGTGTACTTGTGTGCGAGTTAATTACATGTGCAATAAAGTAGAAGGAATTTTCAAACATATTGGTCTCATGGTATGGACACATGTGCATGCATGGGGTGCCATGGCATTTTTATTCCAAAACATTTAAAAATGATAAGAAGAACATGAAACATTGCTTGATGTAATGTCATGCCACCAAGATGATGTGCTACAAAAATTGGTCTGTTTGACAAAAGTTTGGACACTCACCCCTCACAAACCAGAGCAACTCACTAGAAGGCTCGTGGTTCCGAGAAGGGAACAATGCATTGTCGGTGTACTAGATTAGGGGTACCCTAGTACCCCGAACTTGTGCATGGGCAGTTGCAACATCCCGCGGCAAAGGCTTGCCGGGTGATCGACAAGATCCCCCACGGTTCCCTTGCAGCCATCCAAGAACAAAGTATTTAGGCTAAGGAGACAAGACCCCGGCAAGGGGAGCTTGCCGGGAAGGCCAACCAAGGCGCTCCAATGAACTTGCCGCGACACGCCACGCGCTCCGGCAAGGCGACAAGGCCCCGGCAAGAGGAGCTTGCCGGGAAGACAAACCAGGGTACCTTGAAGCCCGGTGAGCGACAAGCTTCCAGACCCGACAAGATAACAACAGCGGCAAGGCGCTTGCCGCGGCAGGCGGCCACTCTACGTCCACGCTCCAGCGCATCCACCAACGTGTCGCTCTGGAGGCCTCTCCGGGCGTACGTGGCGGGAGGCTGTGCAGCCAGCGGTGCGCAGTGGCATGCGAAGCTGACAAGATTGCCATCGTGGCGAACGGTGGCGCCCCTAACGGTCCTTTTCTACACTGTTCGGGCGACTCAGACGGGCATTTAATGCCCTTGTCCCCTGCCGTCAGGGTTAGGTAGGGTGCACTGTACAAGCAATTGTATCAACTACCTCGCTTTTTACGTTTTTACCCTCCCCTGCGTTGCCACCTGTCGGTGACCCCTTTAGCGTATAAAAGGAGGCCCATGCGCAACGTAGAGGAGGTTCGGCTCATAGGTTCGAAGCCTCAGACAGTTTGCATCGATCCATCCGTAGCCCAGAGAACATCACACTCTCGCTTTGGAGAGCAAGAACACCAGATAATACAACCAGACAAGCAGCAGTAGGAGTATTATCTCTCCGGAGAGCTCCGAAGCTGGGTAAACTGCTCGTGTGCTTCGCCTCGATCCGCTCTTCATGCGATCTCCGCCCCCCGCCGAACCGAAAGGGGCCCGGTCCGCCGGCCCCATAGGTGTTCGTGGATCAGTTTCCCCGACATCTTTGGCGCGCCAGGTAGGGGACGTCGAGATTGCGTGAACCTGATTCGGCGTTCACACGAGCTTGATCTTCATTCCCTTCATCAATATGCCACCGAAGAAGAAGACTTCGGCGGCAGCCGCTCCGTCCACGTCATTTCCGCCACCGTTGGAGCAAACGGGTGGTGGAGTGGACGCCGGCGGAAGAACAGCCGTCGATGAGGGTGCTCACAGTGCTGCCAAGTCCAAGGACAAGGCTGCACAAACCTTGGCGACTGTACATGTTCCGCGCCACTCTCAGGAGGCGCAAGATCAACAGCACCATGGCGCTCGCAGCACCATGCGCATGTTAGACCAAGGCCAAGCTGGTGGATCTCGGGGCGCTCAAGACCAGCATGCACGCCAGCATGCTGGCACAAGCGGGGCACGGTCGCCTGGACGGGATACTGCTCCTTCTAACATAATTAGAAGTTCGAGCACGTCCCGCTCCTCGCGCCGTCCGCCACTGCCACCCACTACCCCAGCAGAAGCTTTGGCGCGAGCTCAACTTCTCCTAGATTACCCTCCGACGTCGGACAAGATCGACGAATGGAGAGCCACCATCCAGAGTCTCATCGGCTATGCCAACGGCGAAACTCCACGGCGGCCGAGCGTGTCGCCGCCGCGGCAGGACCGCCAGACGCGAGCCGGTGGCGACGAAACGGGCGGAGGTGCAACTACCATGCAATCACCGCCCCGAAGGCCAAGATCGCCAACTCGTCGGGTCCACCTCGACAGCGACTCCACTGCATCGTCGGATCCACGAGCTCGTCGTGATCAGCGCCAAGTTCTTCATGATTGACAACAAGAAGACGCTCGAACCCGCATCGAGCGCCTAAGAGAAGCGCGACGTCAATCCGACAAGTGCGCTGGGCCCTCTGTTGACATGCATGCGCCAGGGGAACCAGGCGATCTGCCGTATGCGGTAGGTTGCCCTGTGTTCACTCGTGAGCTGCGGCAAGTCCAGTGGCCCAGTACAAAGAACTTCAAGCCAGACGTACCGGAGAAGTACGACGGCAAGACGCATCCATCAGAGTTCCTCAGCATCTACACCATTGCGGTGCAAGCTGCCGGGGGACGAGATGACAAGATCCTTGCCAACTACTTCCCGCTGGTGCTCAAGCCCAATGTCAGGTCCTGGCTCATGCACTTTCCGGACAACTCCATATCCTCTTGGGCTGATCTGTGCCATCAGTTTGTCGGCGCCTTTACAGGCGGACACAAGCCTCATGGCCAGGAGAGTGATCTTCATCTTCTCACCCAGAAGGAAGGAGAACCTTTGCGCAAGTACATCCAAAGATTCAGTAGCGTGCAGCACAACATCCCAGACGTCCACCCTGCCGCGGTGATCAGCGCGTTCCATCAGAACGTGCCGAACGCAGGATGCGGGAGGAAATGGCGATGTGCAAGATCAGGGACGTCAGTGAGTTATATGCACTGGCCGACAAGTGCGCGCGTGCTGAGGAAGGGAGGAGACTCCCCGGAGAAAATATAGGAGCGGGAGGATCTGACAGCGAAGATGCCGCCCCGACAAGGAAAAACCGGCGACGGAACAACAGAAGGAGGAAAGGCAAAGAAGTGCCAGTTCTTGAGCAGTCCGGCAATGGTGGCGGCGCCAAGGAAGCCAAAGCTGGTGACTCCAGCAAGGAGGTTGCCGCGGAGGTGGCGGTCGCCGACAAGTAGGACGGCACCAACAAGCAGTATTGCAAGATTCACCGCACCAAGGGCCATGATCTTCAGAACTGCAAGAGGGTCGAGGAGCTTGTTGAGCAACAGAAAGCTGAATACGAGCGGCGCGACAAGGAGAAGGCCCAGGAAGGAGCTGGTGGATCCGGCAAGAAACGTCCCAGCCAAGGAGGACACCGCGGCAAGGCCAAGCAGCGGCAAGGAGACAGACCTCCTCGTGGCCGCGACAAGGATGAAGATGACGGCGACGATGAAGATATGGATGATGAGGAGACCGATGAGCAGGAGTTCCAGAAAGCTACAGAGGTCCGGTGCATTGACGGTGGTGCTTCTCTGCATGCCTCGCACCGCCAGCTCAAGCAGTGGATGCGGGAGGTTAATGCAGCAGAACCACCCGTCGAGTCATGCAGGCCTCTGAAATGGTCCAGCACGCCTATCATCTTTGATATTGAGGACCACCCGGATCGCATAACTGCGGTCGGGTGCTTGCCGATGTTGGTTTCACCAACAATCCGCAACCTCAAGGTCACTAAGATGCTAGTTGACGGCGGGGCCGGCTTGAACCTGATCTCCTCCGCGGTGCTCCAGAAGCTCTAGATCCCTGACAGCGAGCTCGAAGAGACCGGCACGTTTCAAGGAATTAACCCGAGAAGGAGCAAGCCAAAGGGAAAGATCACGTTGCCGGTAACATTTGGCAGTGAGCTGAACTTCAGGACTGAGAGGGTCACATTTGACGTTGCCGACATTCCATTACCTTATAATGGAATCCTTGGCCATCCGGCACTCGCCAAGTTCATGGCGGCCTCTCACTATGCATACAACGTACTGAAAATGCCAGGCCCAATAAGTGTCATCTCTGTCCCTGGCGACAAGAAGGATGCTCTTATCTGTGCCGACAAGATATACCGGGAAGCTGCAGCTACAGCAGAACGGAGGACACATGCCGCTGAAGCTCCCGGGGGGAAGAAGAAGACCAAGTCCGGCAAGAGCTTTGATGCATACTCCGGCAAGCGCACCTCTTCGGAGTGCTGCGCTACCGTCGAGGACGCACCATCGAGCTCCACCGGCAAGTGTAAAAAAGCAATGGCAGCTCCACCTGAGACCAAAAAGGTGTCCACCAAGGAGGATGGACTGGTGGTACCTTCACCATCAGCGCCACTCTTGATCCCAAATAGGAAAGCGCGCTCGTTGCTTTCCTGCGGGCGAATGTCGACGTGTTTGCGTGGCAACCGTCTGATATCCCCGGTGTTCCCAGGAAAGTGATTGAGCACCACCTTGCCGTCTGTCCTCATGCGCGGCCCGTCAAGCAGAGAGTTAGGAAGCAGGCAGTTGAGCGCCAAGAATTCATCGCAGAAGAAATCAAGAAGTTGGAAGCAGCAGGCCTTGTCAGAGGAGTACTCCATCCCACTTGGTTGGCCAATCCTGTTGTTGTGCGCAAGGCTAATGGGAAATGGAGACTTTGTATTGACTTCACTAATGTTAATAAAGCTTGTCCCAAAGACCCATTTCCCTTGCCGCGTATTGACCAGATTGTTGACTCCACAGCCGGATGTGATTTGCTTTCATTTCTTGATGCATACTCAGGATATCATCAGATCTTCATGGCAGAAGGAGATGAAGAGAAAACCGCATTTATCACCCCGTGTGGCACATACTGCTTCGTACGGATGCCTTTTCGGTTTGAAGAATGCTGGTTCAACATTCGCAAGGGTAGTTCACCATGCTTTTGAGCCACAAATACACAGAAATGTGGAAGCTTACATGGATGACATAGTGGTCAAGAGCAAGGACAATGCGACCTTGATTCAAGATTTAGACGAAACATTTGCAAACCAGCGCAAGATCAACCTCAAGCTTAACCCCGAGAAGTGCGTGTTTGGAGTCCCTTCCGGCAAGCTTCTCGGGTTCTTCGTGTCTCAGCGGGGAATTGAAGCCAATCCCGACAAGATCAAAGCCATCGAGCATATCGAAGCACCAAAGCGCGTCAAGGATGTACGCAGGCTTGCCGGTTGCGTGGCTGCTCTCAGCAGGTTTATCTCTAGATCTGCTGAGCGCGCCCTGCCATTTTTTAAAATTTTGAAAAAGGCAGGTCCAATGAAATGGACTCCGGAAGCGGAGGCTGCGCTGCAGGACTTGAAGAGATACCTGTCCTCCACTCCAACGCTTGTCGCACCTAAGCCGCAAGAGAAGTTGCTGCTGTATATAGCGGCAACCAATCAAGTGGTTAGTACTGCGTTAGTGGCGGAGAGGGAGGCGGATGATGAGCCGGCAACCACGGCAGGCCCATCCGACGACAAGCAGGGGGCTTCGCCGACAAGCTCTGGTCCCGACAAACATGAGTTTGCGCAGGAGCATGATAGGATGCCAAGGAGAATGGTGCAGCGCCCAGTTTACTTTGTCAGTTCCCTTCTGCAGGGGGCTAGATCAAGGTACTCTGGTGTGCAGAAGTTGCTTTTCGGCCTCCTCATGGCCTCGAGAAAGCTGCACCATTACTTCCAAGCACATGAGATCACAGTCGTCACTCGCTTTCCGCTGAAGAGGATACTGCAAAATCCAGAAGCAACAGGCAGGATTGTCGAGTGGGCGCTGGAATTGTCAAGCTTTGGCCTCAAGTTTGAAAGTACCTCAACTATCCAAAGCAGAGCATTGGCAGAGTTTATAGCAGAGTGGACGCCAACCCCAGATGAAGAAATTCCAGAAACGAGCATCCCCGTCAAAGAGGCAAGCAAAGAGTGGCTGATGTACTTTGATGGTGCCTTCTCGCTGCAAGGCGCCGGTGCAAGCGTGCTGCTTGTCGCACCCACCGGAGAGCACCTCAAGTACGTAGTCCAGATGCATTTTCCCAAAGAGCAAGCAACCAACAATACTGCAGAGTATGAAGGATTGCTTGCCGGTCTCAGAATCGCAGCAGACCTTGGGATCAAGAAGCTCATTGTCAGGGGTGACTCACAGCTTGTCGTCCGACAAGTAAACAAGAACTACCAGAGTCCATTGATGGAAGCGTATGTCGATGAAGTGAGGAAGCTAGAGGAACACTTTGACGGCCTACAAATGGAGCATATCCCAAGAGCTCAGAATGATATTGCTGATGGCTTGTCAAAGTGCGCCGCACTAAAGTTACCTGTGGAACCAGGGATCTTTGTGCTTAAGTTGACTCAACCATCCGTAACACCATCTACTGGACAAAGCAAAAAGAGGAAGTTGGTTTCTGGTGACTACTTTCCGGCAGAGCTCCCCGAAGCCGCCGCCAAGAAAGTCCCCAAGATCAACACCACAGATGCTGAGGGGCAGTCTGCTCCGGCAAGCCTTATGGTTTGTTCCGTTGAAGCAGACGCTCCCGACAAGTTTTGCTCTGGCAAGCTTGCCGGGGAACATCAAGCTCCAGCAGGGCCGCAAGTCCTTGCCGTAGAAGTAGATGTTCCCGCAGCAGCAGATGTGCCTTTAGTCCTTGTTGTCGAGCCACAGGCTCCAGCATGGGCACAGCAGATTGTCCGTTTCCTTCAGACAGGAGAACTTCCCGAAGAACAAGAAGAAGCGGAAAGAGTAGCCCGGCAGTCAAGTATGTACCAGTTTGTCGATAGCATACTGTACAGAAGAAGACTCAACGGTGTGAAATTGAAGTGTATTCGCCGGGAAGATGGACAAAAGCTGTTGGGAGAGATACATGGAGGCATATGTGGCCACCACATAGGCGCAAGAGCACTTGCCGGCAAAGCTTTCCGGCAAGGTTTCTTTTGGCCGACAGCCCTCCAGGATGCAACTGCACAAGTAACCAAGTGTGAAGCGTGCCAGTTCCACTCCAAACAGATACACCAGCCAGCTCAAGCTCTCCATACAATCCCTTTATCCTGGCCATTTTCGGTCTGGGGGCTCGATATCCTCGGCCCCTTCCCCCGAGCTGTCGGGGGCTTTGAGTACTTGTACATCGCAATCGAAAAGTTCACAAAGTGGCTGGAAGTGCAGCCAGTGAGGAAGGTGACACCACAGTCATCAGTCAAGTTCTTCAGGTCGATTGTTTGCCGTTTCGGGATCCCTAACAGGATCATCACCGACAACGGCATGCAATTCACGAGCCGCACCTTCATGCAATATGTCCAAGACCTTGGCGCCAAGGTCTGCTTCACTTCTGTTGCTCATCCGAGAAGCAACGGTCAAGCAGAGAGGGCAAATGCTGAAGTGCTGCGCGGGCTCAAGACTAGAACTTTCGACATGCTGCATAGGTGCGGAAGGAACTGGATCGAGGAGCTGCCGGTGGTTCTTTGGTCGATCAGAATGACGCCAAATCGAGCCATTGGCCAGACACCTTTCGCTCTAGTCTATGGAGCAGAGGCAGTTCTCCCCACGGAACTCGTATACGGATCACCTCGAGTGCTCGCTTATGATGAGCTCGAGCAAGAACAGCTGCGGGAAGACGATGTGCTGCTCCTTGAGGAAGATCGTCTTCAGGCTCCTGTACGAGCTGCTCGATACCAGCAAGCTTTGCGCCGCTATCATAGCCGCAAAGTTAAAGCCAGAAGCTTCGAGGAAGGCGACCTTGTTCTTCGGCGCGTTCAGTCCGCCAAGAATTCCAACAAGTTGACGCCGAAGTGGGAAGGCCCTTATCGGGTGAGACGAGTCACAAGGCCTGGCGCTGTCCGCCTTGAGACCGAAGATGGCATTCCAATGAGCAGCTCCTGGAACATAGAACATCTTCGTAAGTTTTTCCCATAAGGCGCGGTTGCCGGGACCCGTTCCGGCAACCACCTTTTGTACAAGTCTTGCCGCTGTTGCATGTAATCCTTTGTACAAAGCCGGGCGCAGATCCCGTGCATAAGTAAAAACCCATGTGCTCCGCACAGCTTGTCCATTTCATGCATTAGTTCCTTTCTTGCATGTGATTATCTGACACTTTGTGCAGCGCTTACATCCGGTAAGCAGTAATGAGCCGAAGAGCTCCATATTATTATTCTCTCTTCTTTCTTTTTCTTTTAAAGGAAAAGAAGGTTCTCCTGCACAC
>NC_041385.1:608501901-608506097 GCF_002162155.2 Triticum dicoccoides
ATATTGTAGTATGGGCCAGGCGTCATTCAAGCAAAGACTTGCCTTGCCGGGGAGCAAATGACAGAAAAGCTAAGTTGCCAAAGTTTGAGCAATCACTTTTTTTAATTTTTGAGTTATCTTCCTCGAACGACCCTGCTTTGTATGGAAAACCTGTGCGCGGAGGAACCAACTCGTGGCTAGTTGCGCCCTTACTTTGTTTCGAGTCCGCTCAACAGCTTAAGCGTGCTGCATCTAGTCACGACAAGGTTTCTTGTCGGAAGCGGCGCCGCCAGCAGGCTGCTGAAGTTCCGCACTCAACGCTCGTGGCTCGGGCGCCTGCGCCGACAAGTTCCCTAGAAGCGTAGGGTGAAGACATACAAAGGGAGGAATCTAGTAGAGGAAATAACATTGCAATTGATAGACAGAAATAAAGTTATATTACAAAGATAACTTGTCGTAGCTCTAATAGACTGTTTTCATGACATGACTAGCAGCGACAAGGGAAAAGAAGAAATGGGCGGCCTAATCTACGTGCCCGCCCTCGACTCGCTTGATCTCGCTCACCTTGTCCACAATGGGTGCGACAAGGGCCTTGAGTGCGTCCAGATCGGCGTCAGGCGGCAAGGATCGGAGGACGTTGGTGAAGCTGAGGCCTGGATTGCGGAAGGCCACCTTCATCAGCACCTTCTGGAGAACCCCAACGCAGATTTTGCGCGACTCGTCGGCCAGCTGCTTCGGGATCCTCTCCCGGAGCTGCTGGAGTGCCGTCGCCACGCCCTTGAAGAATAGACTGAGCTTGGCACTGGGTTGAAGCCTCTCGTCGGAAGGATACCCAAAGTCCTCCATCCCCAGCTGCGCCAGCTCCTCGTTGATGACGGCGGCAGTGTTCACCAGACCCTCGGTCCAGTGCTCCACTGTGTCTTTGAAGGAGTTCTGAGTGACTGCAATGCTCTCCAACAGCGCCGCGTCAGCCTTGACCTTCTCCGCCAAGGTCTTCTCCCGCTCCTTGGCGGCCTCCAGCGTCTGCATCAGCGTGGCCAGCTTCAGCTCCAGGTCTGCTTCGGAATCCTTGGCAGCGCTGAGCTCCTTGCCCCTCTCAGCGAGAAGGCCTTGCGGTTCACCATGGGCGGCAGCATCCTTCTCGCGCTGACGCTTGAGAGCGGCAATCTCCTCGCCGCTCTTCCCAATATCGGCCTCCAGCCGCGCCACCTTCTCCTCTAGTTCCTTATTGGCGGCCTCTGCAGTTGCCACGGCATCCTTCGCCTCCTTGAGCGCCCTGCCAAGTGCTCGCTCGCGCTCGGCGAGCTCTTCCTCGTAGCTGTCGAGGTGGGCCTTCCGCTGCACTAGCTCGCCTTCCCGCACGGACTGCTTCTCGGCAGCAAGCCTTTGTTCCTCTTCAGCCTCGGCCTTCTCGAGAAGAAAGGCCGTGCGCTCCTCGTCTACTCGCTCCCGCTCTTGGGCCAGGGATCGACGAGCTTCTTGATTTTGTCCCCGAAGCTCCTCCGCGCGCTTCTCCATGTCAACTCCCGCCTTCGCGACAAGCGCTTCCCGGGAAGCCAGCTTGGCTTGCCGGGTGCGGTAGAGTGACAGCAGCTTCCGCAGTAGCTGCTCCTCCTCAGGCTCGCCGCTGCTGCTGCTGGGCGCGTCAACCAATGACAGCCCAGCAGAGGAGAGCATCTCCCCGTCAAAAGTCTCCCCCTCGACTGGCGCCCTGGAGCTCGACGCCCGTGGTAGCTTGATGAAGATGTCGTCGCCGGCCCTCAAATAGGCGCCGGACTGGGGCTCCTCGGAGCCCGGCTCCGCAGAAGCGGCAGAGGGTTCGGCGGTCGGTGTAGCACCCGGCGCTCCTCCGGCCTCAGGGTCGTCAGTACGATCGCCCGACCCCTCGCCGGCTTCCGCAGCAGCAGCCCCGGCGGCCTCCTCGCCGGCGGTCACATCAGCACCGGCACCTTCCTCGCCGGCGCCCTCAATCACCATTGGCTCAGCCGAAGATGGGTCTGAAGAACGAAGAGGGGAGGAAAATCAATCAGAAAATCCAAGAAAGGAAAAACGAAAGAAGCAGAACCCAAGGGAAAGTTTTTGGGCAAGTGGATTACCTGCACCAAGATCTTCAGTTGCGGCCTCAGTCGCCGCAGGATCAGCAGTGCCGTCCCTTGCCGGAGAGTCCCCCTTTGCCGGAGAGCGCTCCCTTGCTGGGGACTCCTCCCTTGGCGGCGCAGTCGAAGCAGGTGGCACTTCGGGGCCGGCCTCCGGGCGCTCCTGATGAGGCTGCTCTGCTCCTGCACAAGTCAACAAGCAAGATATCAACAAAGGAAAAAGCACTCAAGCGCGCCCGACAGCAGAAGGCTAAACTATGAACTTACGCTGGGGGCTATGCTGGGGGCTGCTCCGAGGGGTGATTGCCGGGTCCGTCAAGGTTGTCTCGGACCCACCTCCTGCCGACGCGATGGGGTCATCCTCGATGACGATCACCGCGGCCTTGGCCCTCTTCGCCGCTCTCTGGGCCAGTGTTCTGAAAAGAAAAGAGTCCAGATTGGAGCAAGTCAGATACAAGATATAAAAAGCAAGATTGAAGGATTATAAGAGCACCAAAAGAACTCACTCTTCTTCCTCCTCGTCGGAGCTGAGCGCGGAAAGATCAAAGTCCGGCCCTCCTCCGTGCAGCGAGGTGGAGGAGTAGGATCCCTTGCCCGCTTGGCGGGGGCAGTGGCAGTGGCCCGGGAAGGTCCCGCTCCAGTTGCCGCTGTTGCGTGAGGCGCTCCCGCGGCAACATTACTTGCCGCGGTAGAGCGCGTTGTGCGGCTCGGTGGCTGTGCAGCCGGCTGCCGCCCTGCTGCGTCCCCGGCCCTGCGAAGGCGCCTCCTTGGCGGGGCCGGGGGCTCCGCCTGCGGCAAGCTCTTTGAAGGTTCAACCTCCTCCTCGCCGGCCTCGCTCGACTCGGCTTCAGAACCGGTAGGCTCCTCCTCGCCCATGAACTCCGCGCGTTCGGCAAGGTTTGCCGCCTCTGCAGCCTCCGCCTCCTCCACGGTGAACCCAAACACACCCGCAGCAGCTGCGGCCGCAGCCTCTTCCGCCCTAGTAGCGATGAGCTGCAGCTCCTCGTCGGTGGTGTCACGGGTGAGGCTCTTCTGCTCGTCGGCGCGGACCGGCAATTCCTCCAAGGTGTCGAAGAACGCTCGCACAACGTCGTCCGCAGGCTCTTGCCAAGTCGGGACGATGCCATGTGAATCGCACAACGGCATCATGGCGCGGATCCGGTCAAGTGAAGAGTTATTGCACAAAGGAACTACGCCCCTCGGCAATGTGAATGGATGCTGGGGGTCGCGTTTGAATAATTCCAAGAGCATTGCATCCAACTCCAAGACAGTGAAGTTGTAGTTGAGGCCCGGCCGCAGCCTCATGATGTCCGCTGAATTCTTGAATTCCCAGGCGGGCCTCCTCCTCTCCTGCAGGGGGGCAATGTGGCGGCGGAGGAAATCTGCCCCGACAGCACCTACGGTGAGCCCGGCAAGCCTGAGGCGAAGAATCCTAGTGATGGCGATCTTCAGCCTCTCGTCTTTCGGGGCCATGTTGCTCCAGTCATTGCCGTGCACTATTGGAGTTTGGCGCATGGCGGTGAAGGGCTGCGGATCCTCCTCGACGATCCAACACCACTCCGCTCTCCACTCCTCCCACTTGCTGCGAAGCTCACCCTCCAAGTACGCCTCTTTCTTGACGACTCTCGATACCCAGGCAATCCCTCCGGCAAGCGGCTCTCCTCTCTCTACCCGAGGTATGAAGAAGTGGCGGAAAAGGGCTACACTAGGGTGGACTCCGACAAAGTTTTCGCACAAGTGTGCGAAAACTGCCATGGTCAAGACAGCATTGGGGGTGAAGTCAAGGAGGCGGAAGCCATACGTGTTCATAATGTCGCAAAAGAATTCTGAGAAGGGTGGGCAGAGCCCGCAGTAGAAGAATAGCGGGAAGAACGGGTACCCATTTGGAGCCGACTCCGAGGCAGCAGCCGGGAGTACCCTCGTGCGCGGATGCGCACGTGTCTCCGTTGCCCAAAAGAGGTAGAAGTACTCCCTCAGCTCCTGCACTCTGAGCTGGGGGGTGAAGATCGCCCGCTCCTTCCGCAGCGCCGCGAGCCGTTGCGCCTCGGCCGACTTCACGCCCTTTCCCTTGTCGGCTTTCGGGGCCATGGCGGAGGTGGTGGAGAAGGTCGACGACGTGGT
>NC_041385.1:608506786-608576755 GCF_002162155.2 Triticum dicoccoides
AGGGGGGAGCGGCGGAGTTTGTGAAGAAGGAGTAGCAGCAAACAGCGAGGGGGGACGAACTGCCCCTGTTTCCTCTGCTTATAAAGAGGGACGGGGCGGACATTTCGGCCTTCCGCTTAAACAACCACCCACGATCTCTCCCACGATGCCGCATTCAACGCGTGCCATTATGGGAGAGTGCGGTGGATACGGAACAAGATTTGGCGTGGCCCAGCCCGCGTGTGCCCGTGCCCTGTATTGGGCCTGGCCCAACAGCGCTCGGCACCGTGTCTGGCCCAGGCCCGGGGGCTCCTGTCGGTGTACTAGATTAGGGGTACCCTAGTACCCCGAACTTGTGCACGGGCAGTTGCAGCATCCCGCGGCAAAGGCTTGCCGGGTGATCGACAAGATCCCCCAAGGTTCCCTTGGAGCCATCCAAGAACAAAGTATTTAGGCTAAGGAGACAAGACCCCGGCAAGGGGAGCTTGCCGGGAAGGCCAACCAAGGCGCTCCAATGAACTTGCTGCGACACGCCACGCGCTCCGGCAAGGCGACAAGGCCCCGGCAAGAGGAGCTTGCCGGAAGACAAACCAGGGTACCTCGAAGCCCGGTGAGCGACAAGCTTCCAGACCCGACAAGATAACAACAGCGGCAAGGCGCTTGCCGCGGCAGGCGGCCGCTCTGCGTCCACGCTCCAGCGCATCCACCAACGTGTCGCTCTGGAGGCCTCTCCGGGCGTACGTGGCGGGAGGCTGTGCAGCCAGCGGTGCGCAGTGGCATGCGAAGCTGACAAGATTGCCATCGTGGCGAACGGTGGCGCCCCTAATGGTCCTTTTCTGCACTGTTCGGTCGACTCAGACGGGCATTTAATGCCCTTGTCCCCTGCCGTCAGGGTTAGGTAGGGTGCACTGTACAAGCAAGTGTATCAACTACCTCGCTTTTTACGTTTTTACCCTCCCCTGCGTTGCCACCTGTCGGTGACCCCTTTAGCGTATAAAAGGAGGCCCATGCGCAACGTAGAGGAGGTTCGGCTCATAGGTTCGAAGCCTCAGACAGTTTGCATCGATCCATCCGTAGCCCAGAGAACATCACACTCTTGCTTTGGAGAGCAAGAACACCAGATAATACAACCAGACAAGCAACAGTAGGAGTATTATCTCTCCGGAGAGCTCCGAAGCTGGGTATCCTGCTCGTGTGCTTCGCCTCGATCCGCTCTTCGTGCGATCTCCGCCCCCCGCCGAACCGAAAGGGGCCCGGTCCGCCGGCCCCATAGGTGTTTGTGGATCAGTTTCGCCGACATGCATATTTGATGACGAATGACAGATAGCTTCCTCTTACGGCCTTCAATTTTTTTCTACGTGTAACGTGCACTAATACAACTTCATGTGAAAATTTGGAAACTTTCAGGGGTCATTTGACCTTTTAAAGACATTTAAGTGATTTTCTAGCCATTTAATGATCGTAATTCAAATTTGAAGTACATCTACATGCAACGACTAACCATAACAGCTTGAAAAATCATATTTGTGGACTTGTGTGCGAGTTAAAAAATCATCAGACGATGTAAGTATCTGGTGTTCAAAAAATAAAATGTAATATCTAGCAAGACAACCAGCCCCACACGATTAGCACTCTATTTTGCTCCTCGAGGTTTAGAAGGTGAGTGGCAGGCTTTATTAATCAGACATGGTTTTGCATTGGGAACCATCAGCTATTATGTTCACACATGGATTTTGTTGCGGGAATCGTGTGTAATTCATACTATAGTACTCGTAAATTCCGGCGACCGACAAGTGTACTGTTCCCGTCGATCTAGATTCCGGCCGCCAAAAAATACTACCTTGCTCACGTCGTCCCGCCTGCATTCTCATCTAGATCCTCCCCTTGCTCGCCCTCTCTCTCTCTCTCTCTCTCTCTCTCTCTCTCTCTCTCAAATCTCTGCCATGGCACCGTCGGTCCGCCCACGCGCCGACGAGGAGTCGCCATCCCAAGAGGATGCTCACTTGAAGAGCAGCGACGAGGACACCTACGCACCGCCGGACGAGGTTGCGCCGGACCCCCCAACTTTGGATTGGTTTTGGGGCCAACACGGTCTTTGTGTTTGGAAGTCGCTGCCGCCGGCTGAGAAAGCCAGGCAAGTGGCTTTCAAGAAAGAGATGGCGGAGAAGGATGTTAGGTACCAGCCGGCCTGTGAAGCCCGTGATGCCGCCTAGAAAAAGGAGGCGGCAAAGCTTTGGGGGCGGGCACATCATCATGCGGACGAGGTGTACGAAGATGGGTACTTTGCAAGGAAGGTCAGAGGCGCTAGGTGCCTCGTCACTGCGTGGAGCTGGGCCGCTAAGCTCTAGCGTGCCACCGATGAGGAGCTCCGGTGGGCGCCCAACGAAATGGCAAGATCGTTCGCACGTGTGCACCTACAAGAGGCAGATCAGCACGTCAAGCACTACGAGGCGGAGTACTGTCTCCGCTCTGGGAAGACGCCGCACACCAGGGAGATGCTAGCGAGGGGCTGCCGGAATACTGGCCCCAGGAGGGATTATCAGTTTTAGTATTGTTCATTTTCAATTTTATGCATTGTACCTAGTAGTTAAGTATAATCACGTATATGTGATGATATTATATATATTCTGTGATGAACTAATGAACAATTAATATTATATATATTATGAATTCCATTTTCTATCTGTTTTTGTGTACTAATTTGAATCTATCTATTATCATCCACATATACAGAATGGGAAGTGTATAAACACACATTGAAACAGAACATATAAGAACGGAAAACAGAGTACACACATTGAAATAGAGCAATAAACAGAGCAATAGTATGATTGCTGTAAATACATAGCTATCCACGTCGAAACGACTCAACAAAATAAAACACGTCCATGAGACCATGACCAGCAGCCCTTGCCTACGGTAGCTCTTGGCTCTGCCTGAACTCATGCATGCGTTCGTCCAAGCGGTCGACACGCTCGCGGTACATCTAGAGCGCGATCTTGAGCTCCAAGTTGGGTATTTCATCAAAGATCACCACCTTGAGGATGCGATGGCCATGTTCCTCTACTGTGCCCAGGTGGACACCTGGGCGAAGGAGCCTACCAACCAGCGCGTTGACATCGAGCGGGCCGCGGACAAGGGAATGATGCGGCAGTCGTCTGGTGCAAGTACAGCGCGGCTGGCCTCTGGTGCAAGTACGGCGCAGAGGGAATGTGCCCACTCCTAGCGAGAAATGGGGGTACTGACGGGATGTGTACCTAGCTGCAACACCCTGTCAACAGCAGGCAAGCACTGATGGATCCGCTCTTGCTGTGTGACACACCGCGCCTCTTGCTCTGCGACGCTCCAACGCTCTCGATGTGTGGCGAGCCGCTGCCTATCAGCGCGGACGCGCCTAGCTTGCTCTGCGGCGCACCATCAATGATGTTGTGCGGCCAGTTGCAGCCTCTCGGCACTGACATGCCTATCTTGATTTGCGGCGCTGAAGCGCCATGCGCCAAAGGTCTGCTCAACCCTGGCAGTGACGTGCATCACAACTTTGTCCATCGCATTGCCGGGGAGCGCCGCAGCCTCGACGGGCCGTGGCGCCTTTTGGTTTTCCTCATTAACGAGGTTCATGGCAGAGGCGGCCCTTTGGTGCGTTGGCATGCTTGGAAAAGGTGGGTGTGCTACAGGCTGCGCTTGTTGCCTCCGTGCGTCACGTCGCGCCTAGGTTTATGTGCAATATCACTGGGTGGCAGGAAACATGTGAGGAAATGGCGGGAAATGGTGTCGTGTTCATAGAACGCCATCAATTAATGGAAACTTACAATATAAAGGAACATCGAGCTAGCACAAGAAGTAGATGATGATGAGATGAACACAGATCACACTAGGGAACCCGTCGGTGATGAATTCATCAGTGGCAAACAGTTGTACACTAGCAAGCGTTTGCCCACGATGCACACGGCTTATTCAATCACAAACAGGTCGGATGGATCAACTGTATGCCATGTATACACATTGTCAAAAAGTAATGTGGTAGACCTTCTTTAACATATGTTACAAAATAAAAATAAAATAAAAAACAAGGACCTCGAGGTTATTAGCTGAGGGAATGGGTCATTTCGGTCATTTGACCGATATGACCCATCCTATCAGTTAATTTAACATCAACACAACTTCCCATCCAGTCACCCATCTGATGGCTGCTCCAGCCTGAGCACACTTAGCTTGAGAGTTCTCTTAGATGAGCTACTGGTGGAACAACTAGTCCTTGCTGATATAGGATGCCGCTTCGCATCCTTATGGCGTATTCGGATGACCTCCCGTCCCCCAATGGCCAATACATGTTATGTAGACAGAGCATATCACATACGTCTTATTAGAAGCAATCATCTGTGTTATTATCGGTCTTCGCATACATGTCTTATTATAGACTTGTTTGCCACGTATCACACACATCTTGTTATATTGAACCATTTCTGTTCTCTTGTCTCAACGCAAACAGTTCATTCGGGTGAACCGCATGCCGTATATCGCACACACCTTGATCTGCCTAACCGTTTCTTTTGTGTTTCCTAACCACAAATAGTTCATCCGAGTGAACCGTATGCTGTATATCACAGACACCTTCATTTGGTTGCACGTTTCTTTTGTTCCTCCTCATCACGAACAGTTCATTGAACTGAACCGTATTCCCTACATCGCACACGCAACTAAAATCTAAATCGTGTTTGATGCATCCGTCATCGCAAACGTTTTGCACATTTTTGATGGTTCTCTTCCTCCACTGTTTGTGATCATTGCATCGCACACAGTTTCTCGAAGGGTCTCTAATCATAGTGTCGCGTTAGCAGCATCCTGCAGTAGTGTACAAAGAAAATATTATGTGATGAACATGTTAGGTAGCATTCTACATCAAAAATTCTGTTTTTACCATTGACCTACTCGAGGACGAGCAGGAATTAAGCTTGGGGATGCCGATAGGTCTCCAACATATCTATAATTTATGATTGTTCCATGCTGTTAGATTATCATTTTTGGATGTTCTACGATCATTTTATAGCAACTTTATATTATTTTTTGGGACTAACCTATTGACATAGCGCCTAGTGCATGTTGCTGTTTTTTGCTTATTTTTTACTTCGCAAGAAATCAATACCAAACAGAGTCCAAATGCAGCGAAACTTTTTGGTGGTTTTTTCTGGACCAGAAGACATTTGTTGGGACAAATAAGTACCAGAGGGGCTCTCCAAGGGGAGCACAACCCACCTGGGTGCGCCTGGGGTCCCAGGCGCGCCCTGTTGGGTTGTGCCCACCTAGGCCTCCTCCCGCACCACCTCTTTGCTCTATAAATACCCCAATATTCCAGAAACCCTAGGGGAGTTGACGGAAAACAATTTCAACAGCCGCAAGTTCCAGAAACCACATATCCAATCTAGACACCATCATAGAGGGGTTCATCATCCTCATTGGGGCCTCTCCGATGATGCATGAGTAGTTCATTGTAGATCTATGGGTCCGTATTTAGTATCTAGATGGCTTTCTATCTCTCTCTCTCTCTCTCTCTTGATTCTCAATACAATGGTCTCTTGGAGATCTATTTGATGTAACTCTTTTTGTTTTGTGTTTGTTGGGATCCGATGAACTTTGAGTTTATGATTAGATCTATGTTTTTATCCATGAAAGTTATTTGAGGCTTTTGATCTCTTATATGCATGATTACTTATAGCATCGTATTTCTTCTTCGAATCTTTTGTTTAGTTAGGCTGCCTAGATTGATTTTTCTTGCCATGGGAAGAGGTGCTTTGTAATGGGTTCGATCTTAAGGTGCTCGATCCTAGTGACAGAAAGGGAAACGACACATATGTATCGTTGCTATTAAGGATAACAAGATGGGGTCTATTCCTATATGAGTAGATCTTGTCTACATCATGTCATCATTCTTATTGCATTACTCTGTTTCTCCAAGAACTTAATACACTAGATGCATGTTGGATAGCGGTCGATGTGTGGAGTAATAGTAGTAGATGTAGGCGAGAGTCGGTCTACTAATTTTGGACGTCATGTCTACATAAGGATCATTGCATGGATATCATCAAAATTATTTGAAGTTCTATCAATTGCCTAACAGTAATTTGTTTACCCACCGTATGTTATTTTTCTCGAGAGAAGCCGCTAGTGAAATCTACGCCCCCGGGTCTCTTCTTTATCATATTTTCCTTCGAGATCTATTTTTATTCGCTTTGATTTTAAGATCTATATTTCCAAAAACCCAAAAAATACTTTGTTGCGCTTTATTTTATTCACGATCTATTTATCCAATTTACTACAATTATTCTCTCGTTGTGTGCAGGTACCGTTTACGTAGTGTTTCTTGGTTCTCGTACTGGTTCAATAACCTTGATCTCATAACTGAGGGAATTATCTATCCTTGTTGTGCTGCATCATTCCTTCCTCTTTGGGGAAATACCAACGTAGTTCAAGCCAACATCAAGTAGCATGCAGGACGTACCTTTGGCAAGACGGAGTGCCTCCTCCTTGGCGGCAAACCACACCGTGTCCTGGCAATGCTTCTCCAAAAGCCGGTTATGGATACCGAGTCGGAGGCTGTCTAGGTGCTGCAAGAAAGCAAGAATCAGCATAACACACAGAGATATTTTTGAAGATTCGACCCAACTACCCCGTAGTTGGCCCGAATCTCGGGGGCTACACCAAATGGGTGCACTACTGCGGCCTCACTAACAAGCCCGAAAGACAAGAAAGAGGACTTATGACTATGGAGTGCTCTAGCTCCCGTCCTCCCTCCAGCTCGCCCTGGGCGAAGGCCTGAGTCCGGTTCGCGCGCCCACGAAGTTTCTGGCGCACGGCATCCATCGCCGCCTCCTCCTACACGCGTGGCCTGAAGACAGCCCCGGTGGACCCGGCCCGGGCTAGCTTGCTACGACCCAACAGCGGGGCCGCTTCCCGGCGCTTGCTCGGGGTTCACGACAACCCTTGGTGGCGGGACCAACAAGGCACGCTCGTTTCCCGCCGGCACCTTGATACGTCTCCAACGTATCTATAATTTATGAAGTATTCATGCGATTATATTATCCATCTAGGATGTTTTATATGCATTTATATGCTATTTTATATGATTTTTGGGACTAACCTATTAACCTAGAGCCCAGTGCCAGTTTCTGTTTTCTCCTTGTTTTTGAGTTTTACAGAAAAGGAATACCAAACGGAGTCCAAATGACGTGCCAATTTTTGATGAATTTTTATGGACCAAAAGAAGCCCCTGGAGTGCAAGAGTTGGTCCAAAAGAGTCCCGGGCTGCCCACGAGGGTGGGGGGCACATCCACCCCCCTGGGGCGCGCCCCCCTGCCTCGTGGACAGCCCGGAGACCCCCCTGACTTGAATGAACGCCAACCTCTCCTATAAATATAGAAACCGTCGGGAAATAACCTAGATCGGAAGTTCCGCCACCGCAAGCCTCTGTAGCCACGAGAAATCAATCTCGGCCCTCTCTGGCACCCTGCCGGAGGGGGCCATCATCACCGGAGGCCATGGAGGAGGATCCCGGAGGGGCCTTCATCGCCATGAAGGCCAAGGACCAGAGGGAGAACCTCTGCCCATCCAGGGGGAGGCCATGGAGGAGGAAGCACAAGGGGGAGGTCCTCTCCTCTTCTCTCTTGGTGGCGCCGGAGTGCCATCGGGAGGGGTATCATCGCCGTGGTGATCGTCTTCATGAACATCACCATCATCATCACCATCCTCATCTCTTTAACGCGGTCCACTCTCCCGCACCCTGCTGTAATCCCTACTTGAAGATGGTGCTTTATGCCACATATTATGATCCAATGATGTGTTGCCATCCTATGATGTTTTGAGTAGATATCTTTTGTCTTTGGGTTGATTGATGATATAGATTGGTACGAGTTGTAGTTTTTATTTTGGTGTTGTCCTATTGTGCCCTCCATGTCGCGCAAGCATGAGGGATTCCCGCTGTAGGGTGTTGCAATACGTTCATGATTCGCTTATAGTGGGTTGCTTGAGTGACAGAAGCATAAACCCGAGTAAGGGGGTTGTGGCGTATGGGATAAAGGGGACTTGATGCTTTAATGCTATGGTTGGGTTTTACCTTAATGATCTTAGTAGTTGCGGATGCTTGCTAGAGTTCCAATCATAAGTGCATATGATCCAAGAAGAGAAAGTATGTTAGCTTATGCCTCTCCCTCATATGAAATCGCAATGATGACTACCGGTCTTGTTAACAATTGCCTAGGATAATTCCGCACACTGATCCATCATTATTCCACACTCGCTATTTATAATATTTAGTAATATATTCTAACTTTATGATAACAGTACCTAATTTTATATTTTAGCTCTCCGATATCATGCAAAGTTATCCTCTTCATACCCACAACGTAGTTTTATTTCTCGTATCTAGTTGGAAGCAAACTTTCGGTGTACGTAGAGTCGTATCAGTGGCAGATAGGACTTGAGAGAGTATTGATCTTACCTTTAGCTCCTTGTGGGTTCGACACTCCATACTTATCACTTCCACCTTTGGAAATTGCTACGATGATTCCCTGCACTTGAGGATTATCACTCATCTGCGGCCGGCGTCGTCTCCGGTGCTCTGGCTGGCATCATCTCCGGCAGTCCTCCCGGGGCGGCGTCACCGGCGCGCCCCTCCTCTGCCCGCTCAGCCATGTCATTCCGGTGAGGGGTGTCTAAGACCATCCTTACCACCTCTGGGTTGTTGACGGCCGGCTCCCTATCGCGCTCCTCCTCCTTTGGCGGCTCAACAATCATCTCTGCCAGCTCCATGCCTTCCGTCATATCCGGCCAGGCCGAACCCGCGGAGTCCTGCCCGCTTGCCCAGGCAGCCCTCACCCACGCGCGGGCCGAGGCCTCCTCTGCGGCCCTAATGGTCACCTCCTCCGCCTCCACTGCCTTGCTCCGGTCCCGCCAGGTGAGGGAGTCCTGGATTAGGGGGTACTCGGACAGCCGGACTATGTACTTGTTCCGGACTGTTGGACTATGAAGATACAAGATCGAAGACTTCGTCCCGTGTCCGGGTGGGACTCTCCTTTGTGTGGAAGGCAACCTTGGAAATTCGGATATGTAGATTTCCTTCTCAGTAACCGACTCTATGTAACCCTAGCCCCCTTCGATGTCTATATAAACCGGAGGGTTTAGTCTGTAGGACAACAACAATCATAATCATAGGCTAGCTTCTAGGGTTTAGCCTCTACGATCTCGTGGTACATCAACTCTTGTAATACTCATATCATCAAGATCAATCAAGCAGGAAGTAGGGTATTACCTTCATCGAGAGGGCCCGAACCTGGGTAAACATTATGTCCCCCGCCTCTTGTTACCATTAGCCTTAGACGCACAGTTCGGGACCCCCTACCCGAGATCCACCGGTTTTGACACCGACATTGGTGCTTTCATTGAGAGTTCCACTGTGTCATCACGGTAAGGCTCGATGGCTCCTTCAAACATCTACAACGTTGCGATCCAAGGTGAGGTTTTCCTTCCCGGACAGATCTTCGTGTTCGGGGGCTTCGCACTGCGGGCCAACTTGCTTGGCCATCTGGAGCAGATCGATAGCTACGCCCCTGGCCGTCAGGTCAGGTTTGGAAGCCTGAACTACACCGCCAACATCCGTGGAGACTTGATCTTCGACGAATTCGAGCCCATGACAGGTGCGCTGAACAGTCACGATGAGCATGACTTAGATCTGCCGTCATACGATGTTCAGGAGAACGCACCTGTAGCTGCACTGGCCCTAGATCCGGAGCAGATCGCACCATCCAAGGACGGGTGGATAGACCCCGCCATGGAGGCCGCACAGTCATCGGCGATAGAGCCGAACACAGACTTCGCCTCCAATGAGGTCTGTGTCATCGGACCCCCGGACTCATCTCCGACCGCAGGCTCCGAACTGCGTACATTCGTTCCCATCGAACATGATTGGGCACCGATCATGGAGTTTAGCTCCGCAGATATCTTTCACCACTCGCCCTTGGGCGACGTGATAAATTCACTAAAGTTCCTCTCCCTATCTGGAGACTCTTGGCCGAACTATGTCCGGCTTGAGTGGGAAGCGGACGACAAAGAAATTCATTACCCACCCACCACCCACTTGATAGCCATTGTCGATGACATAACCAACATGCTTGATTTCGACTCCGAAGACATCGACGGTATGGACGACGACACCGGAGAAGAACAGGAACCACCACCCATAGGGCGCTGGACAGTCACCTCATCATATGATATATATATGGTGGACACACCCAAAGAAAGCAATGGCGACGAGGCAACGGAGGATAACCCCCTTGAGAAACAACCTAAGCGCCGACGTCAGCGGCGCCGCTCTAAGCCCCGCCATAGCAAAAATAGTGATACCGGCATAGGAGATAATAGTACTCTGGATAATGCCAAAGACGAAAACAATCTCGCCCAGCCAAGCGTCGAGCAAGCCGGACGGGAGGATGGGCAAGCTAGCCCTGAGGAATAGGCAATGGATGGAGATTCGGAGGACGACAATTACATGCCTCTCTCCGACGACGAAGTGAGCCTCGATGACGAAGAGTTTATCGTGCCCGAGGACCCCGTCGAGCAGGAGCACTTCAAGCGCCGGCTTATAACCACTGCAAAAAGCCTGAAGAAAAAGAAGGAGCAGCTTCAAGCTGATCAAGATCTACTAACTAATAGATGGACTGAGGTCCTGGCAGCCGAGGAATACGGACTTGAGCGCCCAACCAAAAGTTACCCAAAGCGCAAGTTGCTACCTCAACTCGAGGAGGAGGCACTAGAGCCTACACTGCCAGCACAAGATGTGGCTGATCGGCCACCTCGTGGCCGAGACAAAGCGGCGTATCAGCCTGAAGTCCAGCCCGTACCCTGTCACCAAACAAGTAAAAGCACGAAGGCCCGGGGCTACACGCATGACCTACAAGACAAATTGGAAAACAAAGCAGGACACTCAAGATTGATCTACGGATCGCGGGGGCGCACCTCAATGCGTGATGATGACCGTCATGCCGGATATACTAAAAACAAATCCGGCCGGGCCGAATACAACAGATTAGACTCATTTGAACTGCGTTGTGATGTAGCCTGGCATAGAGGCGCCGCACCCCCCCTATGCTTCACTGACAAAGTAATGGATCATGAATTCTCAGAAGGGTTTAAACCTATGAATATTGAATCATACGATGGTACAACAGACCCCGCGGTATGGATTGAAGATTTCCTTCTCCACATTCACATGGCCCATGGTGATGATCTACATGCCATCAAGTACCTGTTGGGGAACGTAGCAGAAATTCAAAATTTTCTATGCATCACCAAGATCAATCTATGGAGAGACTAACAACGAGAGAGAGAGAGGGAGTGCATCTTCATACCCTTAAAGATCGCTAAGCGGAAGCGTTACAAGAACGCAGATGAAGGAGTCGTACTCGTAGCGATTCAGATCGCGGTTGATTCCGATCTAAGCACCGAACAACGGCGCCTCCGCGTTCAACACACGTACAGCCCAGGGACATCTCCTCCTTATTGATCCAGCAAGGGGGGAGGAGAAGTTGAGGGAGAGCTCCGGCAGCACGACGGCGTGGTGGTGGAGCTTGCAGTTCTCCGGCAGGGCTTCGCCAAGCACTACCGAGGAGGAGGTGGAGTTAGAGAGGGGGAGGGCTGCGCCAGGGGCAAGGGTGAAGCTCCCATGCGCCTCCCCACTATATATAGGGGTGGAGGGGGCTGGTTTCTTGCCCTCCAAGTCCATTGGGCCGTTGGCAAAGGTGGGAGGAAAGAAATCCCATCATTTCCTTCCCCACCGATTGTTATCCCCCCTTTTTAGGGATCTTGATCTTATCCCTTCGGGATATGATCTTATTCCTTTTGAGGGGGGATCTTGGTGCACCTTGACCAGGGGTGTGGGGCCTTTCCCCCACTACCCACGTTCATGTGGGTCCCCCCATGCAGGTGGGCCCCACTCCGAAACCTTCTAGAACCTTCCCGGTACACTACCGAAAAATCCCAAACATTTTTCGGTGGCAAAATAGGACTTCCCATATATAAATATTTACCTCCGGACCATTCCAGAACTCCTCGTGACATCCGGTATCTCATCCGGGACTCCAAACAACATTCAGTAACTACACACCAATTCCCATAACAACTCTAGCGTCATCGAACCTTAAGTGTGTAGACCCTACGGGTTAGGGAATCATGCAGACATGACCGAGACAGCTCTCTGGCCAATAACCAATAGCAGGATCTGGATACCCATGTTGGCTCCCACATGTTCCACGATGATCTCATCGGATGAACCACGATGTCAAGGATTCAAGCAATCCCGTATACAATTCCCTTTGTCTAGCGGTATTGTACTTGCCCGAGATTCGATCGTCGGTATGCCGATACCTTGTTCAATCTCGTTACCGGCAAGTCTCTTTACTCGTTCCGTAACACATCATCTCGTGATCAACCCCTTGGTCACATTGTGCACATTATGATGATGTCCTACCGAGTGGGCCCAGAGATACCTTTCCATTACACGAAGTGACAAATCCCAGTCTCGATTCGTGCCAACCCAACAGACACTTTTGGAGATACCCGTAGTGCACCTTTATAGCCACCCAGTTACCTTGTGATGTTTGGTACACCCAAAGCATTCCTACGGTATCCGGGAGTTGCACAATCTCATGGTCTAAGGAAATGATACTTGACATTAGAAAAGCTTTAGCATACGAACTACACGATCTTTGTGCTAGGCTTAGGATTGGGTCTCGTCCATCACATCATTCTACTAATGATGTGATCCCGTTATCAACGACATCCAATGTCCATGGTCAGGAAACCGTAACCATCTATTGATCAACGAGCTAGTCAACTAGAGGCTTACTAGGGACTTGGTGTTGTCTATGTACCCACACATGTATCTGAGTTTCCTATCAATACAATTATAGGATGGATAATAAACGATTATCATGAACAAGGAAATATAATAATAATAACTACTTTATTATTGCCTCTAGGGCATATTTCCAACTGTACCTCCCACTAAAACTCAAAGGACCAGCTCGACATTGGCTGAATAGCCTGCCGGCAAACTCCATTTGCAGTTGGGAGAACCTAGAAGATGCATTCCTGGATAACTTCCAGGGCACTTATGTGCGACCCGCGGATGCTGATGGTTTAAGTCACATAACCCAACAGCCCGAAGAGTCAGCCAGGAAATTCTAGACTCGATTCCTAACTAAAAAGAACCAAATTGTCGACTGTCCGGATGCCAAAGCCCTAGCGGCCTTTAAGCATAACAACCGTGACGAGTGGCTTGCCTGACATCTCGGCCAAGAAAAGCCGAAGTCCATGGCAGCCCTCACGACACTCATGACCCGCTTTTGCGTGGGCGAGGATAGCTGGTTGGCTCGTAGCGAGAGCACAACAAACAATCTTGGCACATCAGAGGCCAGAGATAGGAATGGCAAGCCCCGACGCAACAAACACAAGCGTCACAATAATGGCGATAAAGCCTAAGACACGACCACTAATGCCGGATTCAGTGGCTCTAAATCCGGTCAGCAGAAAAAGCCATTCCGAACAATCCAGGCCCGTCCAGTCTGGACCGCATACTCGTTCGTCCATGCCAAATTCATGGCACCCTAATAACCCACAAGTATAGGGGATAATTGTAGCCTCTTCCGATAAGTAAGAGCGTCGGACCCAACAAGGAGCTAAAGGTAGGACAACTATTCTCTCAAGCCCTATCTGCCACTGATACGACTCTACGCATGCTTAGTGTTCGCTTTACCTAGAAAAAGTATGAAACTAGAAGTACTTTGTAGGTGTTGTTGGATAGGTTTGCAAGATAATAAAGAGCACGTAAATAAAAAGTAGGGGCTGTTTAGATAAATAAGCAATAAAGTAAATATAGCAAGTGTGGAAAAGTGGTGGTAGGAGTTGTCAGATGTTGGGTTCCGGCAGACCCTTAAGGTTCGAACTCTGGGGTGCGCACGAAGATCTTCCCCCTACCAATCCATGTCCGATCGCCTCGTGAGAATCTAAGCTAAAATGATGAACAACACAAGGGACGCAAGATTTATACTGGTTCGGGCCACTGTGTGGTGTAATAGCCTACTCCAGTGTGTGGTGTGGTGGATTGCCTCAGGGGCTGATGATGAACAGTACAAAGGGTGAACAGCCTCGTGAGAGGTCTTCTTGAGTTGGTGCGATGAACTTCTTGGGTGAGTTCGACTGCCTCTTGGTCTAATGAGCACTTGATCCCCCCTATCTCTGTGGTGGCTAGTCCTATTTATAGAGGCCCTGGTCCTCTTCCCAAATATTGAGCGGGAAGGGCGCCAACAACAACCATTTTGAAGGGGAACATCTAGTACAAGTTATTCCGACTAAAGTTGGTCTTCGGCTGCCAAAGGCACTGGTGATGACGCCGTCTTGGGCTCCATGGTAACCTCCATCCTGCCGCTCTGCTGGTCTTGGTCTCATTGCACTGAAATGGCAACTTTTGCCTGATGCCTTGATACTCCACGCCTGTGCTTGCCCCCTTTGCACCAAAGAGAAAAAACAAGGACAATGCGCAGGTCTGCGCCCGCCTGGTGCCCGCCTGGTCTCGATCATCATGGCTTGCATCATGGGCACCTCGCAAGGTACCCTGCCTTGATCTCTCCGCCTCCTCGCGAGCCTGCCTGGCGAGGCCGTTCGTAAGGAAGTCTTGTGTCGTCCGCCCCGCGAGGCTTGGCCCCTCGCGAGGGTCTTGAGTCTTGCGCTGATGAAGATGGGCCATACTGGGCCACCACTCGAGCCACGCTGCAGGCCGCAGGCAGGCAAGTCTGGGGACCCCGTTCCCAGAACGCCGACAGTAGCCCCCGGGCCCAAGGCGCGCTCGGACTTGGCTTAGCGGAGAAGCGAAGGGGCAAGTGCGGAGCGCCGAGGGCCCCATCAGCCTGCGGCCTTGGGCGCCGCGTGGCGGTTGATTGGACGTGGGCGCCTCCGCTTCCCCATGCTGCCTCAGCAACCGCTCAACTTGACAAGTCCCTGCATGCAGAAATGGGTCATGATTAGTTGTGATCGTGGAGGCCGATGGTTGGCCTCCTCCGGGCTATAAGTACGGACGGGCGAGATCCCCCACAATTCATCTCTTGATGCTTCTCGCCTTCTTCTTCTTCCTCGCCCTTGCTCCACCCTACGCCAATGGCGCCGATCCACCGGTTTTCTGCGGAAGAGAAGGGGAAGTCCCGCCAAGAGGGTCCCGACCCGCTTCCGCCGAAGAAGCGGCCGCTCCCTGGCCGCTGCGACGTGGTGCATGGCACGAGACATCGAGGCCCTGGTACGAGCGGCCGCCGCCAGGGTTCCCGCTGCCATTGTACGCCCGAATTGAGGGCCCTGGTGAAGAAGACACCGAGCGACACCGTCGGCGTCGCCGGTGACGCCGATGGGTCACGATGGTGCGCGTCGTCACCCCTGGGGCCCATGCCGAGGGCTCTTCTCGCGAGCTTGTGCTCCACGCTGCTATGCCTCCGCGCTCTTGGATCGGCCTTCCTCCCTCCTTCACCTTCGATATGCCGCCGAGTGGGTCTCTAGAGCTCTGGCTGCAGCATGCTGACTGCAGCACCCTCGCGACTGGAGCGGAGGTCGCGGTCGTCGCTCCGGGCAAGGTCTTCATGACCCGGGGCTGGGGCGAGATCGCCCGGGTCTGTCGGACAGGGGGTGCCCTCGTAATTCATCTGGAATACAATGGCGCCTCCTTGATGTTCTTCAAGGTCTTCGATGCGTAAGGACACCGACTGGAGTGCTGCCCCAAGGAAGGTGGCTGGGGCATCGGAGTGGCGAGGACCAGGCCTACCAACCGCTTCCCAAACAGCTCCTCGGGCAGCAACGGAAGAGCCGGTGAATCCAGCGACTCCCCCGAGCTTCACGTGACTCCGGAGACGAGTGACGACAGCTACGATCCCCCGAGCTCGCGTCGCGCTCGGAGCAGGGCAGCTTCATCTGGCCGCCGACGCCACTGATCTGGATGAGGTTGGTGCCGGCGCATGGCGGCCCACCGTTGATGATGGCGTCTCCTGCGTAGGCGCACGTAGTTAGCGTTCCTTAGGATTAGCACCTTTTGTTCCCTACGAGGAATAGAAGCAACACCCCGCGGGGGTATGTAAGGCGTCTGCCATGCCTTCTATTAATATTATCCTTATTTTGCATTGATGTGAGATGCTTGTCCTGTCCCGGCTCGGCTCCTCCTTTCTATCCTCACAAGGGCTTGGTGCTCTACGCTGACAGGTCCCGGTCCCCAGGCAGGCTTCAACCATCGCTGGTATGCCAGGTTGTGATGCCGTTGTCAAGGCCATGAGGTGAGCGGCCCAAGGTCCAGTAAGAGCCCCCGAGGCGCGATGCTCGGGAGGTCCCCTTTAGCACTCAAGCAGCCTCCACTGGGCGAGAAAGGAAGGCAGCGTCGCCGTGACAGAGCCGCACTGGGCGAGGGTTTGATGTTGTGTTGATCTAGCTTCTACAGAGGCGTGACTTATCTCGTGAGCTTGGAGTTGTTATCCGGCGAGGTGTCTGGCCCGCGCACCGGTAGCTGGGGTGTTGCTGGGTTTGGTACTCGTGAGCTTCTCCCCTCTTCCCCGCACTTTCCTTTATGCTCTACGTCCTCAGGTCCCAGCCCTCGAGTGAGCTCAGCCGCCGCTGGTATGACAGGTCGCGATGTCGTGGGTCAAGGCCAGGGGGTGAGGGTTGTAGAGCTAGTAAGAGCCCATGAGTCGCGATGCTCAGGCGCCCTCCTTTTAACGTGTGAGCGGATTGCACGGGAGAGAGGGAGAGGGAGCTCACGATACCCACCATGCTATTCCTTAGGAGGATCCTGTATACTGATACGAGGAAAACAAGGACTGCCATTATGGTTGTCAGCCATCCATTGGTTGTTCTGAGGGAGTGATTGAGGCACTGAGGTCCTGGTGAGGTAGCGCTATGCGGGGCTGCCACGGCCAGAGCTCGACCAGTCAGATTTGTCGGTGTTGCAGGGACGGACCCATGCGCAAGCGCCGTGCTAGAGCGAGCGGCTCCAAAGGTAGGTGTCAATCGAGCAGGCAATTATCTCAAGCAGGTTAGGCATGAAGAAGCAAATCAACTTAGATAGATGCAGATGAAGTCAAACGCCACTGGGTCAGGCCCGAGCGGCTTGGGGATAATGCAGCCCGAGGGGCGCCCCCAACAAGGTAAGCTGAAGACATAAGCAAAACGGATACATGCCACAAGGACAGACCCACGCGACCTGGGAATGATGCAACCCTAAGGGCGCTCCCAGCTGAAATGAAACTTGAAAGAAGTCACCTGATACCATTGTAGAGTGAGTGGCGGAGTAGCTGACGGTGCGCGGTGAAGAAGCCAATCCTCACTAGCCCTAGGAGCTCCGAGCCTCGGGAGGCTCGTATGGTCTGGGTGGCTCGGTGAGGTCCATCTCCATTTCCTCCAGGAGAGCGCGATGCTTGGCCACCTGAGCTTCCAGAATGCTTCTCATCAGGCGCTGGTGTGCTGCAGCCGCGTTCGCCAGGCCGAAGGGCATGCGAACGTAGCTGTGCGGTGGACCTGCGCAACGCCTCATGCACGAGGGCCAGAAGCGCTCCTGAGACGCGACTCGATTGAGCCCTGGGTAGTCGATGCAGACGCGCAGCCCTCCATCCTCGCCTGGATGGGGAGCTACCCCGGGCAGGCCGCGGTTGCCGCGCATGACTCCCAATTCCTGCATCTCCTGAGCGACCTTGGTGATGAACTCCTGAGGGTTGGGCCCTGCTTGCCTTACGCCTTCCTGAGGGAAACGTGCCACGAAGCACGCCTCCAAGTGGTGCCCGATCGCCTCCCTCGTGATCTTGAAAAATTCAGTGGCTCCCCAGGAGAGAGCCCCCGAGCCTTGCCCGAGGGGGGCGCCGGGCGTGCCTCCCTATGCGATGGAGGGTGGCGCCCCTTGGATGGGCGCATGCCCGGGTGTGGTGCCTCCGGAGGTGCCCGCCTCCTGAGGCCTTGGGCCAGGTGATGTCTTCTTCTTCTTGGGAGTTGCTTCAGGAAGGTTTCCACTCTTGCTGCCTGGGTCCTCGCGACTTGGAAGGCATGCTCGAGAGAGCACACCGCATCCTTCTCTTCACAGGGGACCGTGATGACCCCGCCACTTCCTGGCATCTTGAGGACGTTGTAGCCATGGTGAGTCACTGCCATGAACTTGGCCAGGGCTGGATACCCGAGGATCGCATTGTATGGCAGGCGGATGTGTGCGGCGTCGAAGTCAATGAGCTCGGTATGATAGTTCTTGCAATGTCCAAAGGTGACAGGGAGGCGGACCTGCCCTATCGGGACAGTGGAAGCATCAGTGACTCCTGAGAAAGGCTTGGTTGGTTGAAGCGGGTCATATGGCACTTGAAGATTGTTGAACATCTCGATGGACAGGACGTTGAGCCCTGCTCCGCTGTTGATGAGGGTCCTGGTAACTTGCACATTGCTGATGACTAGGGAGCAGAGCATCGGGAGGACACCGGCCGTTTCCGCGCACTTGAGCTGATCCACTGAGCTGAATGTGATGGCGCACACAGACCACCTGAGAGGGCGCGTGGCCTCAAGCTTGGGAAGGACTGCATTCACCTCGCGAGCAAACTGCTTGAAGATGCACTGAGAGGCTGGGGCTTGAGCGCCGCCCAAGATGCAAGCGATTGCACGTGGCTCCTGTAAGGCCCCGGCCCCCTCGTCCTGATGATGGTCTTCATTCTTTATTGGTGGTGGTGGAAGAGGAGGAAGCCTTGCATTGCCTTGCGGGCAATCCTCACAAGGCTGATCCCTCCAAGCCCCCTCGTGAGGCTGGTCCTGCCAGCGGTCCTCGTGGGGCCGGTCACGCCACCCTTGGCGAGGGCCACGGTCGTCACATCGTCCTCCACCTCTTGCTCCGCCTCGGCCGTAGCCCCGATCGTTGCGCTCAGGGCGTCAACCGACACGGCCTTCTCGCACGGCCCTAAGCTCTTGGCATTCGGTGGTGCTGTAGGTATGGAAGTCGTGGTACACACAGTACCGGCTGCCCTTGGATGACTCCGGCTGGTCCCTGCCGCGCTTCATGTCCGGCTTTGCTGCGAGCACAGCTGCTCCCTTGCGCTTCACATCCTTGGCCTTGGCTTTCTTCTCTTCTGGATCTGCCGCCGGGAGCTCGAGAAGGGAGAGATGTCCCTCCTCAGCACTTGCGCACTTGGTCGTCAGGTTGAACAGCTCCAGAGACGTACACAGATCTTCGTGGATCGCCAACTCCTCCTTCATCTTGACGTCGCGGACGCCATCAAAGAATGCCAAGATGATGGCCTACTCGGTTACCCTGGGAATCTTGAGGGGAGCGTTGTTGAAGCGCTGGATGTACTTCTGCAAGGTCTCGGCCAGCTGCTGCTTGATGCGGCGCAAGTCACCCATGGCCGGCGGACGGTCGCGAGTGCCCTGGAAGTTGGCGATGAAGCGAGTGTGCATCTCGTCCCAGAAAGAGATCATGCCAGGAGGCAGGTTTAGGAGCCAGGTGCGGGCGCCGTCCTTGAGTGCCATGGGAAACCAGTTTGCCATGCCCTTTTCGTCCCCGTTGGCGGCTTCGATGCCTAGCTCGTAGAGCTGTAGGAACTCCGCGGGGTCGGTAGTGCCATTATAGCGAGGAGGCAAGTCAGGTTTGAACTTGCCTAGCCAGGCGACACTGCGTAGCTCGGTGGTGAAGGCGCGGCAGCCTGTGGTGGCCACCGGAGCTCTCTGCTGATGTGGGGCTTGCTCCTGGGGGTTCCCGCGTGCCGCTGCCTGGAGCAGCACAGGGTCTTGACGTGCTGGCGCAGGGATGCGGTTGTGGCGCACCGGTCCCAGGAGTACACGAGCACCTTCTTGGGGACGAGGGATTTCTTTGCAGCTCCTTTCTTGTCGCGCATGCGCTGCACATGGTGGATATCATCCTCGGGCTGCGCGCTTTGGAGCCAAGGCGCCTTCTTGGGGAGGAGGTTGCGGAGGCACCTCCTGATCTGCGCCTCTTGCGCAGGACGAAGGGCGAGGCAGCGAGAGGGATGGCGCAGGGGAGCCCCCTGTGGCGCTGATGAGATCGCTGATGCGAGCGAGCCACTCCTTGTAGAGGTCGTCGACAGGATGATAGTGCAGGAGCTCATGCACCAGGAGCAACACGGCGTGCGCATCCGCGGGGGCTCGACGGGCGTGGGACGACGAACCAGCTGGAGTCAGTGACGGGGTGGCGGTGCGGCCTTCCCGCTGCATCGAAGTATGCAGCGACGAGGCCTGCTGCTCGTTCCCCGCCGGGCCGGTGGCGGCGTTGGCGGCAGGAGACGGGGAACGACGGGGACACCCACCGACGGGAGCCGTCTAGGCGACGCGGGCAGTAAGAACTGCCCGACGCTCAGCTCGAGCCCAGCGAGCGTCAGCCATGGACACAACGGGAGATCGAATGCGAAATAGCTGAAGAAAGGTTCCGGTGCACCCCTACCTGGCGCGCTAAATGTCGGATGTTGGGTTCCGGCACACCCTTAAGGTTCGAACTCTGGGGTGCGCACGAAGATCTTCCCCCTGCCGATCCACGTCCGATCGCCTCGTGAGAATCTAAGCAGGAATGATGAACAACACAAGGGACGCAAGATTTATACTGGTTCGGGCCACCATTGTGGTGTAATACCCTACTCTTGTGTGTGGTGTGGTGGATTGCCTCAGGGGCTGATGATGAACAGTACAAAGGGTGAACAGCCTCACGAGAGGTGTTCTTGAGCTGGTGCGATGAACTGCTTGGGTGAGTTCGATCGCCTCTTGGTCTAATGAGCACTTGATCCCCCTATCTCTGTGGTGGCTAGTCCTATTTATAGAGGCCCTGGTCCTCTTCCCAAATATTGAGCGGGAAGGGCGCCAACAACGGCCATTTTGAAGGGGAACATCTAGTACAAGTTATCCTGACTAAAGTTGGTCTTCGGCTGCCAAAGGCACTAGCGTGACGCCGTCTTGTGCTCCACGGTGACCTACATGCTGCCACTCTGCTGGTCTTGGTCTTGTTGCACTGAAATGGCAACCTTTGCATGATGCCTCGGTACTCCACGTGTGTGCTTGCACCCTTTGCACCAAAAAGGAAACAAGGACACGGCGCAGGCCATCGCCTGCCTGGCCTTGATCGTCATGGCTTGCGTCATGAGCACCTCGCGAGGTACCCTGCCTTGATCTCTCCGCCTCCTTGCGAGCCTGCCTGGTGAGGCCGTTCCTGAGGAAGTCTTGTGTCATCCGCCCCGCGAGGCTTGGCCCCTCGCGAGGGTCTTGAGTCTTGTGCTGATGAAGTTGGGTTGTACTGGGCCACCACTCGAGCCACGCCGCAGGACGCATGTAGGCAAGTCTGGGGACCCCCGTTTCCAAAACACCGACAGGAGTTGCGAAATTGCCCCTAAGCAATTGACTACGTTACTAGACCGGTAATCACTATTGCAATTCTATTTGAGGGAGAGGCGTAAGCTAACATACTTTCTCTTCTTGGATCATATGCACTTATGATTGGAACTCTAGCAAGCATCCGCAACTACTAAAGATCATTAAGGTAAAACCCAACCATAGCATTAAAGTATCAAGTCCCCTTTATCCCATACACAAACAACCTACTTCCTCGGGTCTGTGCTTCTGTCACTCACGCCACCCACCATAAGCAAATCATGAACATATTGCAAACCTTACAGCGGGAATCCCTCACGCTTGCGCGACACGGAAAGCACCATAGGACAACACCAATAATAAAACGTGCAACTCACCAATCATAGTAATTCATCATTCACCGGTAGGACAATGAAAATCTACTCAGACATCATAGGATGGGAACACATGATGGGATAATAATATAAAGCATAAAGCACCATGTTCAAGTAGAGGGTACAGCGGGTTGCGAGAGAGTCGACCGCTGAATATAGATGGGGGAAGGTGATGGAGATGTTGGTGAAGATGATGGAGGTGTTGGTGTAGATCGCGGTGATGATGATGGCCCCCGGCAGCGCTCCGGCGCCACCGGAAGCAAGGGGGAGAGAGCCCCCCCCCTTCTTCTTCTTCTTCTTCTTCCATGACCTTCTCCCGAGATGGGAGAAGGGTTTCCCCTCTGGTCCTTGGCTCCCATGGCGTGGGAGGGGTGAGAGCCCCTCCGAGATTGGATCTGTCTCTCTGTCTCTCTCTGTTTCTGCGTTCCCAGATTTTGCCCCTTCACCGTTTCTTTTATATCTGGATATCCGTAACTCCGATTGGGGTGAATCTTTCGCCCTGATTTTTCTCATAAAATTAGCTTTCTTGCAGCAAAAGAAGAGCATCAACCGCCTTACGGGTTGAACACGAGGGTCTACGGCGCGCCTGCCTCCTTGGGGCGCTCCCCTGCCTCGTGGCCCCCTCGGGCATCGTCTCGCGTTGATTTTACTTCCCAAAAATCACAAATATTCCAAAATAATTCTCCGTCCATTTTTATCCCGTTTGGACTCCGTTTAATATTGGGTTTCTGCGAAACATAAAACATGCAACAAACTAACTGGCACTAGGCACTGGATCAATATGTTAGTCCCAAAAATAATATAAAAAGTTGCCAAAAGTATATGAAAGTTGAAGAATATTGGCATGGAACAATCAAAAATTATAGATACAACGGAGACGTATCAGCATCCCCAAGCTTAATTCCTGCTCGTCCTCGAGTAGGTAAATGATAAAAAAGATAATTTTTTATGTGGAATGCTACCTAGCATAATCTTTATCATATGTCTAATCATGGCATGAATATTAAGACACGAGTTATTCAAAGCAATAGTCTATCATTTGACATAAAAACAATAATACTTCAAGCATACTAATAAAGCAATTATGTGTTATCAAAATAACATAGCCAAAGAAAGCTTATCCCTACCAAATCATATAGTTTGGCCATGCTTCATTTTCGTCACACAAAATGCTCCCATCAGGCACAACCCCGGTTTCAGCCAAGCAATTGGTTCATACTTTTTAACGCGCTTCAGCTTTTTCAACTCTTACGCAATACATGAGCGCAAGCTATGGACATAGCACTATGGGTGGAGTAGAGTATGATGATGGAGGTTATGTGGATAAGACAAAAATGGAAAAAGTCTCACATCGACGCGGCTAATCAACGGGCTATGGAGATGCCCATCAATTGATGTCAATGCAAGGAGTAGGGATTGCCATGCAACGGATGCACTAAGAGCTATAAGTGTATGAAAGATCAAAATGGAAACTAAGTGGGTGTGCATCCAACTTGCTTGCTCATGAAGACCTCGGGCATTTGAGGAAGCCCATCATCGGAATATACATGCCCAGTTCTATAATGAAAATTCCCACTAGTATATGAAAGTAATAACTCAATGAGACTCTCTATATGAAGAACATGGTGCTACTCTGAAGCACAAGTGTGGTAAAAGGATAGTAACATTGCCCCTTCTCTATTTTTATCTCATTTTTTATTTTCTCCTTTTTTTTGAATAGGCTTCTTTGGCCTCTTTTTTATTTAGGCTTCGTTGGCCTCTCTCTCTTTCTTTATTAAGTACGGAGTCTCATCCCGACTTGTGGGGGAATCATAGTCTCCATCATCCTTTCCTCACTGGGGCAATGCTCTAATAATGATGATCATCACACTTTTATTTACTTACAACTCAATATTACAACTCGATATCTAGAACAAAGATATGACTCTATATGAATGCCTCCGGCGGTGTACCGGGATGTGCAATGATCTAGCGTAGCAATGACATCAAAAAACGGACAAGCCATAAAAACATCATGCTAGCTATCTTACGATTATGCAAAGCAATATGACAGTGAATGCTCAAGTCATGTATATGATGATGATGGAAGTTGCATGGCAATATATCTCGGAATGGCTATGGAAATGCCACAATAGGTAGGTATGGTGGCTGTTTTGAGGAAGATGTAAGGAGGCTTATGTGTGATAGAGCGTATCATATCACGGGGTTTGGATGCACTGGCGAAGTTTGCACGAACTCTCGAGGTGAGAAAGGGCAATGCACGGTACCGTAGAGGCTAGCAATGATGGAAGGGTGAGAGTGCGTATAATCCATGGACTCACTCATATACTTATTGCGAAAGTCTACTTTCCCTTGAAGCAAAGTACTACTACCCATGCTCCTAGGGGAAGGGTTGGTAGGAGTTAACCATCACGGGATGCCGACCTCCACTCATAAGGAAAGCATTCAAAGAACACCCCATGCTTCAAATTTGTCACACAACAGTTACCATACGTGCATGCTACGGGACTTGCAAACCTCAACACAAGTATTTCTCAATTTCACAATTACCCCACTAGCACAACTCTAATATCACCACCTTTATATCAAAAAACTATTGCAAGGAATCAAACATATCATATTCAGTGATCTACAAGTTTTATGTAGGACTTTATGACTAACCATGTGAATGACCAATTCCTATCATCTCTCTAAATAGATATAAGTGAAGCAGGAGAGTTTAGTTCTTTCTACAAAAGATATGCCCAAGCTCTAACAATTATAACTGAAGCAAAAGAGCATTCTACAAATGGCGGTTTTCTATGTGAAGAGAAACAGGCAATCCAAACTTCAAATGATATAAGTGAAGCACATGAAGCATTCTATAAAGCCATACTCAAAAGATTTAAGTGAAGTGCAATGAGCATTGTATAAATCAAACAAGGACCAGCATGGTTCATAAAAGAAAAGTGAAAACTAAATGCACAAGACGCTCCAAGACTTGCACATATTGCATGAACGAAACGAATACGAAAACATACCGATACTTGTTGAAGAAAGAGGGGATGCCTTCCGGGGCATCCCCAAGCTTAGAAGCTTGAGTATCCTTGAATATTTACTTGGGGTGCCTTGGGCATCCCCAAGATTAGAAGCTTGAGTATGCTTGAATATTTACTTGGGGTGCCTTGGGCATCCCCAAGCTTGAGCTCTTGCCTCTCTTCCTTTTCCTCATATCGAGACCTCCTCGATCAAACAATTCATCCACACAAAACTTCAACAGAAAACTCGGTAAGATCCGTTAGTATAATAAAGCAAATCAACACTCTAAGTACTGTAGCAAACCAATTAATATTTTTTTTGCATTGTTTCTACTGTACCATAACTTTTTCATGGCTTAATCCACTGATATAAATTAATAAATTCATCAAAACAAGCAAACTATGCATCAGAAACAGAATCTGTCAAAAACAGAACAGTCTGTAGCAATCTAAACATTCACCATACTTATGTTACCCCAAAAATTCTCCCAAAATTAGGAAACATAAACAATTTTTACAGAAAGACAGTTCAAAAGGAATCAGAACCGTTTGACGTTCCAGTAAAAAATGTAAAATCGCGCACTACAGCCAAAGTTTTTGTCCTGCACCGTACAAACCAACAAGCATTGTAAACATCCTAAAGGAAAACCTTGGCACATTATTTTTATAATACAATGGAATTGTACAAGGGGATAATTATTGTTGATGAAAATTTTCTGTAATCAAGATTCACAAAGTTTCCGTGAGCATGAGCAAGGTTCAAGGAGCTCCCCCACTTCAACAATGCTTGTCTCTCTCACTTTCACTTTCCTTTTTGAAAAGTTTTGGGTTCCCCTCTTTATTTTTTTATCTCTAGACTATATAAAAACACTCAACAGAAATAAATGACTCTCTAAAACTTCCGAGTTGTATCCCTGGCAGCGCTTTCTTTAAAGTCATTAAGCTAGGCATAAAATACTCAAGTAATGGATCCACCCGGATCCCAAGGTATATCAAAGCCAATTTTCATTAACAATGACTTGTAATTTACTAGTGAGCACAAAGTAACATATATCATGCAACAACAAAGTCTAACACTCTTCCTATGCATCGGCATGTCATAAAAGAACAATTCATGCACACCAAGTAAAGGCCAATGCATAGTATAAGCAGTTTCTTGCAATTTTATCATATTGGAAACATAGAGAGGTGGAGATATAGTTCCTATCTCATAATAATTGCAAGTAGGAGAAGCAAGCACATGCATATCACATTCATCAAAATTATCATGTGGAATGGTAAAAGGCAACCCATTAATATAATCCTTAATAAGAACAAACTTCTCCGATATAGTGTAGTTGGGAGAATTCAAAAAGATAATAGGACTATCATGCGTGGGTGCAATAGCAACAATTTCATGTTTAATATAAGGAACTATAGCAAGTTTATCTCCATAAGCATAATTCATATTGGCATCTTGGCCACAAGCATAGCAAGCATCATCAAAAAGGGATATTTCAAGAGAATCAACGGGATCATAGCAATCATCCTTCGATAAGCACGAAGGGGAATTAAACAATGTATGAGTTGTAGAGTTACTCTCAGAAGGTGGGCACGGGTAGCTAATCGGCTCTTCCTCCTTTTGTTCTTCGCTCTCCTCATCATCTTTTTCATCCAATGAGCTCACAGTTTCATCAATTTCTTCTTCCATAACTTCCTGCAAAATATTAGTCTATTCTTGGACAGCGGAGAATTCCTCAATATATAGTTTGACATAGGCATTAGAAGCATAATTATCATAACAATATTAAAGTATGGCAAAATTTTCAGATTTGTAAAGAGTGGCATCATACTTTTCAATCAAAGAAGCAATTTCATAAGCACCCTTAAAAGCAACAAATTCTTCAATTTGTTGAACATCATAGTAATTATAAACACCCTTAGCATACGAAGATACGATCCCATTATAAATAAACTCACATTGGTAGGGAAGGTGTTTCTTAGGGTTTTCAGACCAACAAGTAACACCATATATTTCACATAAATTCCAAGTATAGCATTGCAAACGATAAATTTGATCCAGGTAAAGTTTCCCTTTTCCAGATATACGGTGTAGCACATAACAAGCATGCTCATCTAAAGATTTGCCCTCAACTAAGCTAGTGGGGGTTTCAGCACGAGCACAAAGGGATCAAAGATGATCGAAGTAAAAAGCTTCAGGAGTGTGATAGATTTTGAGTGGTTCTTCAACCATTGGTGTATTAGGTACAACTATTTTTTTTAGTATTTTGCGTTTCCTACCCATAACTAAAGATAGAAAACAACTAAGAACAACAAATAAAATTACTTAGTGATAAAGCAAACAAGCACACACGAGAATATTCACCCCACGCTATGACTCCCCGGCAACGGCGCCAGAAAAAGGTCTTGATAACCCACAAGTATAGGGGATAATTGTAGCCTATTTCGATAAGTAAGAGTGTCGAACCCAACGAGGAGCTAAAGGTAGGACAACTATTCTCTCAAGCCCTATCTGCCACTGATACGACTCTACGCATGCTTAGTGTTCGCTTTACCTAGAACAATATGAAACTAGAAGTACTTTGTAGGTGTTGTTGGATAGGTTTGCAAGATAATAAAGAGCACGTAAATAAAAAGTAGGGGCTGTTTAGATAAATAAGAGATAAAGTAAATATAGCGAGTGTGGAAAAGTGGTGGTAGGAGTTGTGAAATTGCCCCTAAGCAATTGACTATGTTACTAGACTGGTAATCACTATTGCAATTCTATTTGAGGGAGAGGCGTAAGCTAACATACTTTCTCTTCTTGGATCATATGCACTTGTGATTGGAACTCTAGCAAGCATCCGCAACTACTAAAGATCATTAAGATAAAACACAACCATAGTATTAAAGTATCAAGTCCCCTTTATCCCATACGCAAACAACCTACTTACTCGGGTATGTGCTTCTGTCACTCACGCCACCCACCATAAGAAAATCATGAACATATTGCAAACCCTACAGCGGGAATCCCTCACGCTTGCGCGACATGGAGATCACCATAGGACAACACCAATAATAAAACATGCAACTCAAACTAATCATCGCAATTCATCAATCACCGGTAGGACAATGAAAATCTACTCAGACATCATAGGATGGCAACACATCATTGGATAATAATATGAAGCATAAAGCACCATGTTCAAGTAGAGGGTACAGCGGGTTGCGGGAGAGTGGACTGCTGAATATAGATGTGGGAAGGTGATGGAGATGTTGGTGAACATGATGGAGGTGTTGGTGTAGATCGCGGTGATGATGATGGCCCCCGGCAGCGCTCCGGTGCCACCGGAAGCAAGGTGGAGAGAACCCCCCTTCTTCTTCTTCTTCTTCCTTGAGCTTCTCCCTAGATGGGAGAAGGGCTTCCCCTCTGATACTTGGCTCCCATGGTATGGGAGGGGCGAGAGCCCCTCCGAGATTGGATCTGTCTCTCTGTCTCTCTCTGTTTCCGCGTTCCCAGATTCTGCCCCTTCACCGTTTCTTTTATATCTGGAGATCCGTAACTCCGATTGGGATGAATCTTTTTCCCATATTTTTCTCATAAAATTAGCTTTCTTGCGGCAAAAGAAGAGCGTCAACCGCCTTACGGGGTGCCCACGAGGGTCGAGGGCGCGCCTGCCTCCCTGGGGCGCGCCCCCTGCCTCGTGCTCCCCTCAGGCACCGTCTCGTGTTGATTTTACTTCCCAAAAATCACAAATATTCCAAAATAATTCTCCGTCCATTTTTATCCCGTTTGGACTCCGTTTGATATTGGATTTCTGTGAAACATAAAACATGCAACAAACAGGAACTGGCACTGGGCACTGGATCAATATGTTAGTACCAAAAATAATATATAAAGTTGCCAAAAGTATATGAAAGTTGAACAATATTGGCATGGAACAATCTAAAATTATAGATATGATGGAGACATATCACACCCCAGGAACACCAGCCAATCATACCAACAGAGAATGCTGGGTCTTCAAACAAACCGACAAGTCAGGTGCCGAAAACAAGGAGAAGGGGTCTCAAAGCAAGGACGACGAGGAGCTCCGATCACCGAATACGGGAGGGCAAAAGAAATTGCCCCCGCAAATCAAAACGGTGAACATGATAAACACCACCCACATTCCCAAGATGGAATGGATGTGTACTCTTAGGGATGTTGACTTAACGGAGCCAACCGCCCCACAATATAAACTATGGCCAATCACCTTCGACCGTACGGATCGTCCGACCAATACCAATCAGGGCAATTCAGCCACGCTAGTCCTTGACCCAATAATTGACGGATTCCACCACACAAGAGTCCTTATGGATGGAGGAAACCGTCTAAACCTGCTATATCAATCCTTCAATGATCAAGGCCACTAAAACCACCTTTCAAGGTGTTATACCTGGTGTGAAGGCCCGTTGTACATGCTCCATCACTCTGTAGGTAGTCTTCGGATCATCGGACAATTACCGTACCGAAGAGTAAATCTTCGACATTGTCCCTTTTCGCAGTAATTATCATGCACTGCTCGGAAGAATTGCGTTGGCTCGATTCAATGCGGTGCCACATTATGCCTACCTCAAGCTCAAGATGCCGGTCCGCGCGGTGTCATAACAGTTAATGGCAAGGCCGAACTCCCCTTCCATGCCGAAGAGTATACCACCGCCTTAACAGCAGAAGCAACGAGTGGCATCTTTCAATTGAACCTCGAGTCGACGGCCAAGCTCCCGGACATCGTCAAGGGAGTTTGAACTACTTCGCGGCAGGATAGCCCGGCTCGTTCGGAGCTCAATTAAAACACTCCGGCAGCAAATGGAGGCAAAGCTAGGATAGGCCACACACTGCGGCTCAACCGCTCCGTGGCACACAAACATTTCTTGCATTTTCTTTGCAGGTTCACTTTTGCGTAGGCTAGGATTGGCGACATGGAAACAGCTTGAACGCATAAGGGAATCCTTAGATATCCCCCTCGATGACCATCCAACTACACTCCGGATACGCACATAGCCTCCTCCCACCTGGTCTCAGCAGGTTCCAAAGTCATATTTCTTTTTATCACATTACCTGTACTCATACGCATCGACGTGTTATTCAATTACAACATGTGGCTTTATATGACGCTTATCTGTTGTTGTTTCTTATTGACACTCTTTGTCAAATGGCATCTGTACATCACGATATGCCTTAATATGCCAGGGGCTTCATTGTACCCATAATACAACAATAAAGTCCGAACACCTTCACGGTCGTTCGGCACCCCAAACTTATAGCATTATATGCATCAACTCCGAATCATGTCTTGGTTCAATAGTTGGGTTTGCCCGACTCCCATGTTTTGCTGCCTTACATTCCGCTATATCGGCTAAGGCGGCACAGGGAGAACTACTGTGATTGTGTCCCGGTTCTTTTGGACGAGCGCCTCAGCAGAGAAAGCCGAAAACTGACTGTCATGATATGGTGAGAGCTGGACAGCTGTTCGAGAGGTTGTAAAATCTTTAAGGATTTATTCTGCACTATGTGATAACTAATGCAGTGTGTGATGGATCGGCTTTTCTTCCGATCAGGTGCTTATAGAGCCCCTCGTGCGGTCTTCCGAACACCAGGGGCTACGCATACCTTCCTTTTGTCAAACTCCTATGGCTAAGTGAGAGTGATAAAGCCTTATAGTCTGATTTCCTGGTTCGTTGTGCTGAACACCTCCTTCAAGGACCCAAAACTGGGATAAAGAGTGCCCAGGTATATCTCGAACACCCCCTAACTTCCTACATGGGGGCAGAAGCCGACGACTGGCCAACTCTCAGAATTAATATATAAGACGGCCGTGTAGGAGGAATTTTTTTCAAATAACAGGCAATAAGTAATAGAAATGACCTTGTTCAACATTACAAAGGACAACATGATTGTATTCATGGAAATATAATGTCCTTGGTGCATTGTTCCGCCGCAAGGCGGGATCCTTTCAGGACACTATAATAATACAAATCGGGATTGCGGTGCTCCTTCCCCTCCAGCGGTCCTTCGATCATCAGCTTTTCAGCGTCCATCTTTTCCTAGTGCACCTTTGCACGGGCGAAGGCCATTCGCGTACCCTCCATACAGACCGACCGCTTGATGACATCAAGTCGAGGGCAGGCACTCACAAGCCGCTTCACAAGCCGGAAGTAGCTGCTTGGAATCGGCTCGGCGGGCCATAGCCGGATAATTAAATCCTTCATGGCCAGTTCGGCCACCTTATGCAGTTCGATCAGCTATTTCAGCTGATCGGCAAATGGCACTGGATACTTTGGCGCCTGATACTGCGACCAGAAGAGCTTCTCCGCGGTGCTCCTTTCTTCGGCCTGGTAGAATTGGGCTGCATCAGATATGCTGCGTGGCAGCTCTGCAAATACCCCTGGAGAAATCCGAATTCAAATTAGTAAAACGTGATTTTCTCCTCAAATACTTGCTTCACATAGAAAAAGCCTTACCCGCCGCGATCTTCCTCGCCTCCTGGATTTCCTGCAGGGCACCTTGGGTTCCCCCTGGGCATCGCGTGCGGCTTGATGAGCCTTGGTGAGTTCAGATTCTTTTTCCGTTAATCTCTGCTCCAAGGTCTTGCATTACTTCACAGCCTCTTGGAGCTCTCGCTCAGCTTCAATAACCCTGGCCTCGTGCTTCTCACGAAGAGCTTTCTCTGCGGCTGCCTTTTTATCGGCCTCGGACAAAGCCTTCTTAAGAGCCTCGACTTCGGTCATCGCCCCTAGAGCACACCATGAACATATTTTTATCATACTAAATTATTCATTCGCACTGAATGCGAGCAAGTTTTTTTGCATACCTTGGTTATCCTCCACATGCTTCTTCACTCTGCCGAGTTCTTCTCCGGCTCGCTCCAGACTCTGCTTCAGTCCGGAGACTTCCGTAGTATGAGAGGCGGCAGTCACTACAGACGCCTGCTTATAAAAAAAGAGGGAGAGATGCCATAAAGTAAGTCTCCTGCGAACATATATTTGATCCTCTGTCCGGTTCCTTTTGTTTTGATCGAACAGTGTATCAGGGGCTACTACCTATACTATGACACTCTTCAAAACCTCCCAAAACATACCTCAAAGTCCGTTATAAGGCTGATGCAGGCTTCATTCAGTCCACTCTCAGCAGACTGAATCTCCTCAATCACCGCACCCATAAGGGCATGGTGTTCTTCAACGATGGAGGCGCTCTTCAGTGCCGCCGATAAAGTATTCAGCACCTCTGGTTGGACAGAGGTTGCCGGTGGAGCAGGCGCACCCCCTCCAGCCGAGGGAGGCTGCCTGCCTGATTCTAGAGCCGTATCGGTATCCGGAATTGTGTCCGGCTGGGGGCCGAATTCGAGACAGCCCCCGCCGTCGACGTCCATGGGAGCCTTTTCTTCCGTGTGTCCGGCCCTTGAAGTTTGACCTCCTGGCGCCGCCTTGACGATCTTTTCACCCCTCCTTGGCCTGAGTCCTTCTGGGGCGATACCTCGGTATCGTCCACATGTTTTGGGGAAGGGGCCTTTGGGGGCGTCCCACTGTCCATAGCATCCGAACCCAGTAAATCCTCCGATGGGGATTGTTCGGTGCGGGACCTCGCCGGACTGCAAAAAAGTATGGCTCAATAATTAAAACGTCAAGCCATAGTGAGTCTGGATGTGCAAACGTGTTCGGATTTTATACTCACGAGTTCACCAGGGGCTGGGCCCTGGGATACCACTCTGGGCTCCTGTTGGTAGCGGCGGTGGACTCCTCCGGAAGGGGAGTTTTTCCCTTCTTAGGCAACTAGGCCTCCAAGGATGTGGAAGCCATCCTTTTCTTTCTTCCCCTCACTGGGGATTGTTCTTCCTCCTCTTCCTCGTCCTCTCCAGAGGAAGAGCGGGTATCAGAGTCTTCGAATATTGTGTCTGAAGTGCCACGGCGACGAAGGCCGCCCCTGGTCTTTTTGGCCTCCTTCTCGGCCTTCTTGTTCGGCGCCTTGTAAGGCGCCGGGACCAACATCTTCGTCAGAAGTGGGCCGGCCAGTTCTTCCGGCAGTGGGGCTGGACAGTAGATCTGCCCTGCCTTCTTTGTCCAGCCCTGGGAGAGTTGTGGAAAACACATTAAGCATTTCCCTTGGGTTATGTGAATAAAAGTATGAATTGCCAACATAAAATTACTTACCGAACTTGCAGGGTGGGACAGTTGGTACCCACGGTCCTCGGCTGAGTCCGGCCACGATTTGCCGGACTTGAAAAGCACCTTCCAGATGTCTTTGTGCGAGGAGCCAAAGAGCTCTAGCAGGGTCGAATTCCCATAAATTGCAAGCCCTGTGTTGACAAGGAAGAATCCGGCGAACTAACATCACCTGGACTACATTGACAAGTTTGATATTCTTGTCTTCCATATCCTTGACACGTGTCTGGAGCACCGACAGTTCATCGGATGAAGACCAGTTTAGACCCTTTTTAGGCTAGGACGTAAGACGCAAGGGAGCTCCGAATCGGAATTCGGGAGCTGCGGCCCATTTTGGGTCGCGCGGCTGAGTGACATAGAACCACTGTTGTTGCCACCCTTTGACGGAACCATGGAAAGTACCTGATGGCCATGTGACATTGGGCATCTTTCTCACCATGGCACCTCCGCACTCGGCGTGCTTGCCACTCACTACCTTGGGCTTCACGTTAAAGATCTTCAGCCACAAGACGAAGTGTGGCGAGATGCGGAGAAAGGCCTCGCACACGATGATGAATGTTGAGATGTTGAGGAAGGAATTGGGGGATAGATCATGAAAATCGATCCCGTAGTAATACATGATACCACGAACGAATGGGTGGAGGGAAAACCCTAGCCCGCAGACAAAGTGAGGAAGGAATACAACCCTCTTGTGGGGTTCCGGAGTAGGGACGATCTGTCCCGCCGTCGGGAGATGGTGGCTGATTTTCTTGGCCAGATACCCGGCCTCCCAAAGCTTTTTGATATCCTTCTCCCGGACGGTAGAGGTCATCCACTTACCTCCTGCTCCGGATCTGGACATTTTTGGAAGGCCTTTATGGGTGGAGAAGGCGAATGCTTGGGTGCTGGAGCTCGAGCGAGAGAGAATGAATAAGCAGAGAAAGAAGAAGGCATGGGTGAAAAAGTGAGTCCTTATCTCCTTATAAAGGCAGCAGGGAACGTGCGCCTCCCCACTTTCCCGGTAAACTCGCTTATTCCCCAAGCGCCGCGTTGATGGCGCAGTTGGGTTACCCACACCCGTATTGATGAGAATCCCGTAATAAGGGGACACGATCTCTGCTTCGACAAGACGTGCCAATAAAACCGCCTCGCGACATGTGCGGTAGCAGGTTGAGAAAAAATGGTTCAAATAATGACCGGGCCGCAGCGTGATGTCACGCTATGAAAAGTTGTCAGCAGATTAGATTTGTGGAATATTGTGCTCTCTACGGTGGTATGTGGAAATTGTTTTGCAGAGCCGAGCACGATCCTTGTGTTCAAAACCTTCTATGGAGTATTCGGAGAAGGAACCTGCCTTGCAATGCCGAAGACAATCTGCACGACGGACTCATCATCATTGAAGCCTGGTTCAGGGGCTACTAAGGGAGTCCCGGATTAAGGGGTACTCGGACAGCCGGACTATGTACTTGTGCCGGACTGTTGGACTATGAAGATACAAGATTGAAGACTGCGTCCCGTGTCCGGGTGGGACCCTCCTTTGCGTGGAAGGCAAGCTTGGCAATTCAGATATGTAGATTTCCTTCTATGTAACCGACTCTGTGTAACCCTAGCCCCCTTCGGTGTCTATATAAACCATAGGGTTTAGTCCGTAGGACAACAGCAATCATAATCATAGGCTAGCTTCTAGGGTTTAGCCTCTACGATCTCGTGGTAGATCAACTCTTGTAATACTCATATCATCAAGATCAATCAAGTAGGAAGTAGGGTATTACCTCCATAGAGAGGGCCCGAACCTGGGTAAACATTGTGTCCACCGCCTCCTGTTACCATTAGCCTTAGACGCGCAGTTCGGGACCCCCTACCCGAGATCCGCCGGTTTTGACACCGTCACCAGGCAGAACACTTTTTATCCTCCGGGTCCAGACCCAGGTCCTCCTCGGCTGAGCCCTCAGGCAGGTCAATGACGTTGGTACAGGTCCTTCGGAACGAGAAGCCGCCCCTGGACATGGCGTCTGTTGCCGCCAATGCCTAGTCCAGCGGCGTCCTGGTTCACACCTAGAAAAAGTAAGGAAAGTACAACTTGGCTGCATGCCAGTCAACACGGAAATGTACCCGAACATCGTCGGGACAACCTGTGATGATGCAGCGCCTCTTCTTGGTGGTAGGCTTGCCGCCTTCGGCCGGGCCCTCCGCCGCTCGCTTTGTGGCCGGCTTAGGCGGCGTGTCGTCTTTCCCATGTGGCCGGCTTGCCGAATCTGGCGCGCGGGACGTCCCTACGTCGGCCGTCTTCCTCAGCCGTCTTGGGGGGTTGACGGCCCTGTCCCCTCCCCTCGACGGTGCTGCACCACCATCCGGCATCAGGACCTCTATGTCGTTGTCCGACCAATCTCGCAAGAGATCTGGATGTAGTGACTTACCAGCGCGGTGTGCCCCACTGGCTCTGGGTTCTCGGCGAAGGATTCCGCCTCCTCCAAGCAGGCCTGATCGACGGCCAGTACTAGCGTCCTTGCCCTGTCACGCGTCTGTCGGATTGTGTTCAGCAGCACCTCCCGCGCCTTGTCAGGGAGAAGAAGGAGCTGTGACATTGCAAAAAATGAAGACCAAGGACTCACCGTAGGCACCGGGTGCTCAGCATTTTAGGGCGCCTTGCCGAAGCGCCAATCAGGGGCCAACCCCAACTTGGAGATGGCATTCACCCGGTCGGCCACCTGCTCCAGTAGCAGCCTCCCAGACAACGTCCGGGTGGCATCCCGGCAGTCACCAATCTAACCAATGATGTGCGCCTCGCTTTGCCGCGGCAGCTCCTGGCGCACGATGAAGGCGGTGACAAGATCTGTCTCGTTAAGCCCCTCCCGCATCGTCATCTCCTGGATCAGGTCGCACAAGTTCTGCATCCCCTACGGCGGGTTCTTGGGTATGTGGTGCTAGTTCTGCTTGGGGAGTGGCTGCTCATTGAAGAACGGGGGCAAGGTGATGGCGTCGGCCCTCCCACCGATGTTGCATACGTAGAAGAAGGTATTCTGCCACTTCTTGGCAGAATCCTCGATGGGCATCTAGGGGAACACCCTATTTGGCCAGACCAAAATGACAAGGCCCCGCAGTCGGACATGGCCCCGGCCTCCGGCCCTTGCTACTTGAGGAAGAAGAGGCAGCTCCAGGGCTCGACATCTGGCTCCACCCACAAGTGTCCCTCGCAGAGGGTGACGAAACCCGAGAGCTGCAGCATGGCGTTCACACCCAAATGGTGCGGCTGCAACCCGAAGAAGGAAAGGAAGGCTAAGAAGAAAGCGCTCACGGGGAGGCCGAGCCCACACTGGAAGTGGCCGTAGAAGGCCACGCGCTCATCGTTTTGCGGCTGCAGCTCCACGTCCTCTCCGGGCGCGTGTGCGGCAACGTCCTCTGCCGGCGGCAATCACCGAGTGACGCGGAGACGCTGGATATCAGTGTCAATGACGATGGACCACTCCCACAAGCCCTTTGGCAACGCCATCTGTGGTGCTGAGCGAGGATGCGAGGCACGGAGGCGAGAAGGAGCTAGCGCGACCGATGGGTGATTCAAGAGCACCAGGCAGCGAGCTCGAGAGTGGAGTAGAGAGAAGGACAGTGAGGCGAGGGATGCGTGCATGAACTTCTCTGTCACCCCCTCTCTCCGGTTTTATAACCGCGGTAAAACATGGGGAAGTGGGATCAGTTGCACCCGCTTTTCCACTTCGCCGCATTATGTGGGCACGTTTCCCCCACAAATTAACTGCTCCAAGAAGCGCAACCGTCCGTGACAACCGCAATAAATTCCAGCAAGGGAGTCGAGGACGGGGCATGGCGGGCCCTAGCCCACTGATACGTCCCGTCATGCGCGTGGCCTAGCAGGGCCTCTCCGGCTTCTGTTTGCCATGTGGCGCATGTGTTGGGCCACGGGAGGCGCGTCCCTTCCTCTTAAAGATTTGACGGACTCCCTACTTTCCCACCTATGCCGGGATGCGTCGATCCGGCTTCCGGAAGTCGGCACATAGTGGTTGTTGCCGGACTCAGCGGTCACAAGCTTCACCAACATCACCCGCGTTCTCAGGGGGTGAAACTGCGAAGGCCCTCCTTCTTGAAGCCGGCGAGCTTTCACAACTTCAGGGACTACTGTCGGGGGGATGAACCCCGGGCAGGCAACATAACCCGAATACCTTTTGAAAAACATCGGGGTTAGAAAATCCCCTCTATCTGGCTTGCCCTTGGCCGGGTTCCCCGCGCAACCCTGCCAAGTCCTACAACCCGGCCAAGCCAGCTGGTGCATGTCGGCCGCCTCCCGCAGGACAAACATTCATTGAAAAACCAGCATGGCTATAGTATACCCCTTTTACGCCGACCCTGGCGGGCGCGGCTGCCGTGCCGACCAAGTCCTCGCCTGGGGCAGCCGGCTTCTTGGAGGCACTTCCTTGTAGAAAGATGGTGCAACCGTACCATGACGACCCATGCGGCGTGCCTATAGCTAGTACTCAATAGCCGGCCGTACCCGCGCCTGGCGTGCCCGCACCTGACGGACCCGGCGAACGCGCGCCCGACGGACCCGAGGAACCCGACGTCCCGCTGCCGGCTCCAAGATAGTAACAACCCAGCCCCGCGCCCTGGTATCTTTTTACCATTGTAACCCTTGGGGTTGGCCTATAAAACCCCTCAGGAGATCTCCATGCAGAGGGGCAACCACCAGTAGAACACTCACACAAACCTAGAGAAGGGGCAGCCCATGCACTACCTGTCTTCCTTCCTCCCCAAAATAGCTCAAGGAGCAAGCCTGTATCCACCTCATATAAACCACACTCAACAGGACTAGGGATATTATCTCTCTGGAGAGCCCCGAACCTGGGTATGTCTTGTATCTCGCGCTCTCTCGTACCAACCTTGCCTCTGGAGCCCACCAGTTGCCTCTTGACTATCCCTCTTTTTAGCCACCCTGTGGCATCTGCCGTGCGCCCACCATGACACTAGTGCCAGTTGCTGTTTTTTTGCTTGTTCTTTACTTCACACAATATCAGTACCAAACGAAGTCCAAATGCCACGAAACTTTTTAGAGTTTTTTTTCTTCCTACAAGACAACTTGGGAGCCAAGGAAGCACTAGAGGGGAGGCCCATGGGGCCCACCACCCACCTGGGCGCGCTAGATGCCCCTGGCGCACCTTGATGGGTGGTGGGGCCCATAAAGGTCCTCTCCACTGCCTCTCAGCTCTATAAATACCCAAATACTCCAAAAACCCTAGGGGAGTCGACGAAAAACAATTCCAGACAACACAAGTTCCAGAACCACGAGATCCAATCTACAACCCTATTCCGGCACCTTGCCGGAGGGGAACATGATCACAGAGGGGTTCATCATCCTCATTGGCTCCTCTAATGATGTGTGAGTAGTTCACTACAGACCTACAGATCTATGGGAAGTAGCTAGATGGGTTCTTCTCTCTTTTTGATTCTCAATACAATGTTCTCCTCGATGTTCTTTGAGATCTATTTGTTGTAATGACTTTTTGTAGTGTGTTTGTTGGGGTCTGATGAATTGTGAGCTTATGATCAGTTCTACCCATGAATATTATTTGATTCTTCTTTGATCTCTTATATGCATGATTATTATAGCCTCGTATTTCTTTTCCGAAACTTTGGTTTGGTTTGGCCAACCAGATTGATTTTTCTTGCAATGGGAAGATGTGCTTTGTGATGGGTTCGATCTTGTGGTGTGCTCACCTAGTGATAGAAGGGGTAGGGAGGCACGCATGTCTAGTTGCTATTAAGGATAAAAATATTGGGTCTATTCCTACATGAATAGATCTTGTCTACATCATGTCATTGTTCTTATTGCATTACGCTATTTCTCCATGCAATTAATACACTAGATGCATGGTGGATAGAGGTCGATGTGTGGAGCAATACTAGTAGATGTAGGCAGGAGTCGGTCTACTAATCTTGGACGTGATGCCTATATACATGATCATTGCCTTGGATATTGTCATAATTATTTGCTCTTCAATCAATTGCCCAACAGTAATTTGTTTACCCACCGTATGATATTTTCTCAAGAGAAGCCAGAAGTGAAATATACGGCCCCCGGGTCTATTTTCTATCACATTGTTCTCAGATCTATTATTCCAAAAACCCAAAAACACCTTGCTACACTTTTTCTTTACTTATTTTGTTTTGTGTTTTTGCAAGATCTATTTATCCAATCTCATATAATTCATTCTATCTCAATACCAAGGAGATAGTGTTGCTTGGTTCTCCTAATGGAACAATGACCTTGGTTTCATAACCGAGGGAATACCTACTGTTGTTGTGCTAAATCATCCTCTCCTCTTCGGGGAAATACCTATGCAGATACAAGCAATCAGGAAGAATTTCTAGTGTCGTTGCTGGGGAGACATCATCAACATGTATCAGGTCCCTAATCACAAATCTCATGTCCTTGCAATTTACATTATTTGCCATTTGCCTCTCATTTTCATCTTCCCCATTTCTAAATGTTTTCAGAAAAACACAAAATATTTGCCTTTTTATTTTCCCTCTTTTCCATTTGCCTTTTTGTTCGTTTGCTATCTTTGCTTGTGTGCCATGAGCCTTCCATTTGCTTGCATCTTCGCTTGTTAAAAATCTATTGATATGGATCCTCATCCACTTCCTAATCTTTTCATAAGATCTAATTATGATTAACCAATTGCTAGTGAGTTTATTGCACTTGATTATCTTTATAATTTTTTGCTTGGAATTCATGAATCTGAAAATTGTGATGAAGTGCTAAAAGAGGAAATTTATGAAGTGATCCACGGTATCTCCTTGAATGAAAAGCATGATTGAAATTGTTATTATAAATTATAATAATGTCAATTGTGATAATAATATGCAAAACCCCAAGCTTGGGGATGCTAATTTTGCTATGTCCATAACTTATTTTCATGATCATGATTGGGGTGATTCTTGTTATGATCTTGAAAATTTATTTAAGCCTCATGATGAATATGATATTGATAATAGTGTTTGCAATAATATTGGAAGTGGGGTTTGGAAGAGTGTCAACTCTAGGTAATAATAGTCCCACTACTTTGGAGAATGTTCAATCTTATGAGATTTTTTTTATAAAAGTGGGCTTTGAGAGGTCATTACTTTATTTGATGATAATCCTACTATTTTGGAAGAGTGTCAACTTTGCATGCATGTGGATCATGAAGAGTATATTTTATGTGTTATTTATATTTTTGAATTTGATTATCATCCTACATGTAATTATTATGAGAGAGGAAAATATGGTTGTAGACATTTTCATGTTACTAAATTACCTATCGTTATGTTGAGATTGTCAATGTTTTGTTCCTCTACTTTGCATATGGTAGATATTTCTTGTCTTAATAATTTGTTTGTTTATAAAATTCATATGCATAGGAATTTGTTAGGCTTAAGTGTGTTTGTCAGACATTTTATGATGCTCTCTTTGTGCTTCAATTCTCATATTTCATGTGATTATCAATAAAATTTCAAGCCTATCTTAATGGCTATAAAGAAAGACCCAATGCCTAAAATATTTTTTGCCTTTTTCCTTTTATTCTTGAGTGTTTACACAATTATGCTACTGTTATGATTGTGTTTTTTATGTTTTAATTTGTGTTTGTGCCAAGTAAAGCCTTTGGGATCATGTTGGGTGATAGTTGATTTGGTCTTGTTGGAAAACAGAAACTTTTGCGTCCAGTAGCAGAGTTGTTGAAATTCACAGAAGCGACGAAAGCCTATGAAGTTTTTACACACGATTTATATACAAATTTCCTACGTTGTTCTGATTTTTCTGAATTTTTAGAGTTATAGAATATGAGTAAAATTCGCGTCTTTATAGACTGTTTTGTTTTTGTTAGATTCTGTTTTCATTGTATTGTGTGCTTATTTTGATGATTCTGTGGATTGTATCGGCTGGTATTGCTACTTCTTGAGCTTCGTTGGTTTTCCCCTTGAAGAGGAAAGGGTGATGTAGCACAATGGAGATAAGTATTTTCCTCAGTTTGAGAACCAAGGTATCAGTCTAGTAGGAGAAGAACGCACAAATCACCAATACCTGCACAAACAATCAAACACTTTCACCCAACGCGATAAAGGGGTTGTCAATCCCTTCATGGTCACTTGGAAAAGTGAGATCTGATAGAGATAGATAAACAAAAGATAAAATATTTGTGGGTTTTTGATTTATAGATCTGAAAATAAAAGATTGCAAAATAGTAGATTGGAAACTAATATGATGGAAAATAGACCTGGGGGCCATAGGTTTCACTAGAGGCTTCTCTCTTGAAGGCAAATAATACAGTGGGTGAAGAAATTACTGTCAGGCAATTGATACAAAAGCGCAAAGTTGTGACGATATCCAAGGCAATGATTAGGTAATATAGACATCACGTCCGTATCAAGTAGACCGACTCCTGCCTGCATCTACTACTATTACTCCACACATAGACCAACTCCTGCCTGCATCTAAAGTATTAAGTTCATGAAATCGCGAAAGATTGAACCCAAAGCTAACCACCTCTCCCATTGCAAGAAAAACAAATCTAGTTGGCCAAACCAAATCGATAATTCAAAGAGAAATACAAAGATACCAAAGCATGCATAAAAGAATTTAGAGGAGATTCAAGTAATACTCATAGATAAGTTGATCATAAATCCACAATTCATTGGATTTCGACAAACACACCGCAAAAGAAGATTACATCGGATAGATCTCCAAGAACATCAAGGAGAACATGGTATTGAGAATCAAAGAGAGATAAGAAGCCATCTAGCTACTAGCTACGGACCCGTAGTTCTGCGGTGGAGTACTCACGCTTCACCAGAAGGGCAATAGAGTTGATGTAGATGCCCTTCGTGATTGAATCCCCATCCGCCAGGATGCCGAAAAAGGCCCCTAAACGATATCTCAAGGAAACAGAAGGTTGCAGGGGTGGAAAAGTGTTTTCGTGGATGCTTCTGGTGGCTTGGGAATATTTTCGAATATATAGGAGGCAGAACTAGGTCAGAGGGGTCATGAGGGGCCCACAAGGTAGGGGGCGTGCCCTACCCCCTAGGAACACCCTCAACCCTTGTCGCCGCCTCGTGGCTCTTCTGACTTGAACTCCAAGTCTCCCGGGTGTCTTCTGGTCCAAGACAAATCATCGTAAAGTTTTATTCCGTTTGGACCCGGTTTAGTATTCCTTTTCAGTGAAGCTCAAAAATAAGGAAAAAACAGAAACTGGCACTAGTCTCTAGGTTAATAGGTTAGTCCCAAAAATAATATAAAATATCATATTAATACATATAAAACATCCAAAACAGATAATATAATATCATGGAACAATCAAACATTATAGATACGTTGGAGACGTATCAAGCATCCCCAAGCTTAATTCCTTCTCGTCCTCGAGTAGTTAAATGATAAAACAACGGTTTTGATGTGGAATGGTACCTAACATATTTATCCATGTAATTTTCTTCATTGTGGCATGAATGTTCAGATCCATAAGATTCAAAACAAAAGTTTAATATTGACATAAAAACGATAATACTTCAAGCATACTAATAAAGCAATCATGTCTTCTCAAAATAACATGGCCAAAGAAAGCTATCCCTACAAAATCATATGGTGTGGCTATGATCCATCTTCATCACATAAAATATTCAAATCATGCACAACCCCGATGACAAGCCAAGTAATTGTTTCATACTTTTGATGTTCCCAAATCTTTTCAACTTTCACGCAATACATGAGCGTGAGCCATGGAGATAGCACTATAGGTGGAATAGAATATGGTCGTTGTGGAGAAGATAAAAAAGGAGATAGTCTCACATCAACTAGGTGTGTCTAAAGCTATGGAGATGCCCATCAGTAGATATCAATGCGAGTGAGTAGGGATTGCCATGCAATAGATGCACTAGCGCTATCAGTTTATGAAAGCTCAAAAAGAAACTAAGTGGGTGTGGATCAAACTTGCTAGCTCATGAAGACCTAGGGCATTTGAGGAAGCCCATTGTTGGAATATACAAGCCAAGTTCTATAATGAAAAATTCCAACTAGTATATGAAAGTGACAAAATTGGAGACTCTATCATGAAGATCATGGTGCTATTTCGAAGCTCAAGTGTGGAAAAAGGTTAGTAACATTGCTCCTTCTCTCTTTTCTCTCATTTTTTTGAATGGCTTCTTTGGCCTCTTTTTTTATTCAGGCTTCATTGGCCTCTCTTTTTTATTTCCTCACATGGGACAATGTTCTAATAATGATGATCATCACACTTTTATTTACTTACAACTCAAGAATTACTAACTCGATACTTAGAACAAAATATGAATCTATATGAATGCCTCCGGCAGTGTACCGGGATGTGCAATGACTCAAGAGTGACATGTATGAAAATTATGAATGGTGGCTTTTCCACAAATACTATGTCAACTACATGATCATGCAAAGCAATATGACAATGAAGCGTGTCATAATAAACAGAACGGTGGAAAGTTGCATGGCAATATATCTCAAAATGGCTATGCAAATGCCATAATAGGTAGGTATGGTGGCTGTTTTGAGGAAGGTATATGGTGGGTGTGTGGTACTGTTGGTTCGATTTGTGTTCGCTACTTTGATAATTTGGTATGTGGGTGGACCGGTGCTTAGGTGATATTCTTACTTGAACAAACCTCCTAGTTATGATTAACCGCCCCGCAACTACGAGAAAAATATTAACAATAAATTCTAACCATATCATTAAATTTTTGGATCCAATCGGTCCCTTACGGAATAACGCATAAGCTTGGATTTAAGATTCTGTCACTCTCGCAACCCATCATCTAATAACTACTCCACAATGCATTACCTTAGGACCAAATATGGTGAAGTGTCATGTAGTCGACGTTCACATGACGCCACTAAGGGAATCACAACATACATGTCATCAAAATATCGAACACATATCAAATTCACATGATTACTTGCAACATGATTTCTCCCATGACCTCAAGAACAAAAGTAACTACTCACAAATGATAATCATGCTCAAGATCAGAGGGGTATTAAATAGCATAATGGATCTGAACATATAATCTTCCACCAAATAAACCATATAGTAATCAACTACAAGATGTAATCAACACTACTAGTCACTCACGGGCGCCAATCTATAGTTCCGGCACAAACACGAGAGATGAACTAGGGTTTGAGAGGAGATGGTGTTGTTGACACTACTAGGGAAAAAATTATACACAGAATGTTACCAGTAGCACTGTACAAAATCAAACGCTACTGCTACTTAGTAGCAGCGCGCATAAATAAACCGCACTACTGCTATGACTTTAGCAGTAGCGCGTACAAGCGAAATGCGTTGCTGCTATGACTTTAGTAGTAGCGCGTATACTGGCCTAGCACTACTGCTACTCTCCTTAGTTGTAGCGCGCTTACGTGTAAGGTGTTGCTGCTAACGGAAATAAAATAAAGTGAAAAACAAGTAGAAAAGTAAATGAAAATGAAAGAAATAGAAAAAGGAGAAAGGAAAAAAATAAAATGTAAAGAAAAATAAAAGAAAAAAGGAAAAAGGAATAGCAGTAGCGGGTTTCAGGAAACGCGTTGTAGCTAACTTAGCTATAGCGCGTTTCGGAAACGCGCTACCGTTACGTTTCACTTAAACAGCGGTCCCCCCCGGCAACCACACTTCTTCCCCAAATCCCTAGCCCTCGCCGCCGTCTCCCCAATTCGACGTTGCCCCACTTCGCCGCCATCTCCTGCCGGCGTGGACGCCCGCAACCTCACCGTCTCCCCCCGAGGCCGCCGTCATCCTCACCGCTACCGCCCGAGGCCACCCTCAGCCTCACCGCCGCCGCCCGAGGACGCCCTCGACGTCACCGTCGGCGCCCTCCACCTCACCGCCGCCCGAGCCCGCCCAGGACCGCTGTTGCCCGTGCCCGAGCCCGCCCTCTCCGCCCCTGCCTCCATCATCGAGCACCACCCCGCCATCGTCTCTCCCCTCTCTATAAGTCCCCCACCCCTCCCCCCGACTCCTCTCTCTCTGCATTTTAGAGAAAAAATGAGTAGAGCAAAAGTTTGTTTATAGCAAAAAATTTAGTTTAGAGCAAAGGATGTTAAGTAGTAGATGTTAGAGCAAAAATTAGTTTAGAGCAAAAAAATTGGTTTACAACAAAAGTTAGTTAGGGCAGTAGGGTTTAATTAGGGTAGATGTTGCTTGTATAGTATATAGTGATACTAGTAGATGTTAATTAGGTTAGGGCAATAGTGGTACTAGTAGATGTTAATTAGATGTTTTTCAGTTAGGGCACCAGAGTTTTGCTAGGTTAATTAGGTTAGTAGTGCTGCTAGTAGTAGTGGTACAGTAGGTTAATTAGGTGATGTTAAATGAATAACCTAAATGTATGAAATTAGTAGTTAACTGAATTTTTTTTCCTTTCATCATTATAGAGCACTAAAGTTAACTGAATTTTGTTCTATTAGTAGTTAAATAAATTTTCTTCTACACTTTGTTTTTGAATTAGCTTGTAAAATTTGGACATGTGGTTGCTCGTGTATATTTGGACATGTGTTGCGGTGTAGAAGAGGGATATTTGAACACTGTTTCCAGGGAATGATGCTGAGTGGCCTATGTTTTGCCGGAATGTTGATTCATTTCTGTTTCGGCAAATTTCAGGTTCTGGATTTGTCCACTTTTTAGCAAAGGTCATGCCGAAATTTTCCGTGAATTTCGGCATGACTTGTGCTACAAACTAGGACATATCGAGTGCCCGGGATTTGCCGCACCAGGAAGGAGTCAACATTCCTGCAAAACAATAGGCCTTTTTTATGTCATTATTCATTTTATTAGGTCTAGAATTAATTGACTAGATTTAATCATAGGAAACATGACTAGCAACGATGAAGGACAGGGTTCTGGTGATTGCGACGATGTCCACCGGGCGGCAGACGAATATTTTAGCCTTACCGACGATCAACCGATGTTGTTGTTGGGCCCACCGGTGGCATCGGGGACTGAGACCGACATGCAGACCGGTGCAGAGACTGAGACCGGTGCTGAGACTCAGACCGGCATCGAGACCGGCGCTGAGACTGAGACAGATGCTTCCTCGGGGAGCGGAGCCGGTGTAGAACCGAAAGCAAAGAGGCAACGACTTCCTAACAAACTCAGGACTACTAGACTGGTGGTCACGGAGGTGGACAACGACATTTTTGAGCGTCAAATAGGCTGCATTGTACGGACAACTGCCACCATCAATGATGAGAAACTACAGAAGATAGAAAATATGAGGAGCTCCCTCCTAATGAAGTTTCACCAGATATTCTTGTTCCCGGGCCGGAATGAGAAGGATTATGAAGATCCAGACGAGGACCCGGCAATGAAGAAGATAAACAAACACGCCATGACCAAGTTTAGCGACGCGTTGGCTCCCTGGGAAACTCGAGTGAAAGCAAGGATCATTGACAAGAAGGAACCCTACTCCGAGATTGTAAAGGATAATCTGACAATCACGGAAGAGCAGTTTCAAATATTCAAGGAGGCTTGCGAGGCCGAAGCTGCCAAAAAAAAGTCTAAGTACATGAAGGGGCTTCAAGAGAGGAACATTGGGAGCCACCACCTCGAAAGCCGTGGTTACGGCGGAAAGAGGTCCAAATGGGCCAAGGAGGACGCGAAAGCCGTGAGTCTGGGCATCCCAGACCCCTTGGCGGATTTCACTGTCCCGCAGGAGTGTGACGTCCTGGGGGCCCGGCACCGTTGGGACCCAGTGAAGAAGGTTTACGAGACAGCACCAGTCATTACGAAGTTCATGAGATTGTTGGTAATTTTAGTTTCTGATCAGTTCGACTGCACATGTTAGTCATATTTGTAAACGATCCTTGTGCCTTTTGCAGAGAGAGTAGCACCAGATTGCGGCCAAAAGCGACTCGCCGTCTGAGGCATTGGCGAGGCCCAAGTGGGACACTCCATTCAACCGGGCGTTGAACATATTGAAACGACAACCGGTGGATACTCGACCGTCGTATGGACGCGTGCACGGTGTCGGAGACGGCGCCACGTGGAAGAAGTACTATCGTGAGACCACGGAGGAGAGAAAGGAAAGACGGAGGTTAACTGAAGAAAACATCGACAAGAAGGTTGAGATTGCGGTTGAGAAGAAATCATCTCAGACAGTCGCAACAGCGGTAGCTGCCGCAAAACAGGTGGCTGCAGATTTGTCTACTTCCTTGGTGACAGGCATTTTCACTTGGACAAGGCAAAATCCAGAAAAAAATACAGAGGACTTTCCCCTTGCTGACTTCTTGGGAGCACCTGCTCCCGCACCGGCTCCTGCACCTTCTCCCGCACAGGACGTGCTCGACGATGCTTCGTCTTTGGCTGAGCTCGACGCCCTCACGGTATCTGTCACACCGGCCCCCTTCAATATAAATGTATAATCTCCCGTTTTCGTTGCCTTTTGGATGTCTCACGTTGCAGACTTTTCTTTGCAGGCCGACAAAACCCCGTGCACCATATTGTACACCATCGGCGACCAGAAGGTGGACACGGAGCCGAAGGAACCATTGTTCCATAGCCGACCGATCCACCCGAACGTCTTCAAGGTTTCCGTGGCCAGTGTCTAACCGGGCCACGAGAATTTGCCTCCTTCAATACTACTGGTGGATGACGAGGAGACACCGCGGCGGCTTGGTGATTGTTGCAATGGGTGGGTCCTGTTGTGGCCAAAGAGTTTGCTTCGTCTGGAGGCGGTCGGGAGCACACCCACGAGCACGCAGCCACAGCAAGGTATGAACATCAACACCCCACCTACCCAATTAGCGTCGAGTGTCGGGTTGGGTGATAGTGGACGGGGTAAGGAGGAGCCTCCATTAGTCGCTGATGACGTCACCATGGATGAGGATGAGGACGACGGTGGCGCTGAACAGTATGTCTATACTGGCGCCTCCTCAGGGTTTGAGCATCATGAGTCGGTGCCTGAATTGCCGTCTCAACGTATTATGGATGACTTTCCGGTAGTAAAGAAGTCTAGGAAGAGAGCGAGGAAAGGCAAAAAAGCTGATTCTATGATCCAGCCGCCTCAGCAGCCTCGGCTTCATGACTATATAGATATCCCCGTTGCGGATAAATGGCATATCCCCGGTCAACCAATCCTACCAGCAATAGCGCTACAGGACAGATTCGGCAATCTAAGGAGACTTCATGACGATGTGCTGCGGGTACAGAAAGGCCTCATTGCCTTGACAGATCCAGGATACCCACTCTACGTGGTTAAGGTTTCGCGGCAAATGTCGTACGTCGACAGTTTCCCTGCGGATAAGTTCTTCCTCCGATTCGATTACATATTCGACATGTTTCACGTGAAGAAGATGGATTTTACGTTTGTCCGCCTTTATGCCTTGCACATGAACTACATCATCGGGTTTGAGTAGATATCTCATATCTGTGTCGCTGACCCGTACTACATGCACGAGGGCTTCTTGGGAGTCTGCGCAGAGCATCGTGTATACACAAGGGAATACATCGTCAATTTCATGCTCGCCAATAAGGACAAGGGGGTGATTCTCGTGCCTTATCATCCCGTCTAAGTCATCCGCGCTGCTATCCTTCCTTCGATTTCAATCATTCATTTGCACGGTGGAGGCTAAGTAATTTGAGGTGTACTTATTTTGCGCAGCGGCGGGCGCGCCGTCCTCATCATCCTATACCCCCGATTCTCCCACGCTCTTTACTTGGACTCGTTGTAGAACATTCACAAAAAGGATTACACCCACATCAAGGATGTTCTCGACAGTGCTATGTTTTACTACCAAGCAAGGGGTGGAGAGGTCAGGGACAAGAAGAGGAGGGGCGGCAGGGTCGCCTTCGGTCATAAGACCGACTTCTGCTGCATCCAGCAACCGAACAATTCTATTAATGATGGATTCTATGTCCTACACCACATGGTGGAGTACAGACGGGATCACCAGAACCTTCGCATGTCACCTAGATCCGGCGATGCCCATATTCTGCAATGGGCAAAGAACGTAGGAGATATCGAGGATCATCACCTTCGAGCTGAGTTCTATCACATCCAGCGTGAACTTTCCCAAATCATCATGAAGGAGGTCGTCCAAAAAACAGGGATGTTCTACGAAGAAGGACAAATGTCGCGGGAAGACGTCCGAACATGGATAGCCTCTCAGCGTCTCGACATGAAGCCTTTCACTAAGCTCGGGGACTATCTCCCTGACATGAATGGATGGCACGACATGGTGGAGTGATTGTCGATATATGACAATGTGTCTGTTTAGTCCATACTTTCTGTATGACAAAACTTTGAGTTATGCACGGTGAAACTTTATTTGTGATGTAATTAAATTGTTCTCCTCCTCCACTAGCAAAGATCACTCTAGTTAGGGCATTTTGGGTACGATGAACTTTGTTATTTATGCTTATTATATGTTGTTTCTATTTTTGCCAAGTCTGTCTCTTTCTGTTGCTCAACTATATATGTTGCATATCATCAACTCATGTGACGATGCAGGTGCATAGGTCATCGATGGCGAAGAAGTGCTATGCCAGGAGTATATATACGACGAGTGGCCGGAGTGTCAGGCCCAGGTGTACCGGTTTCTGGTTTCCGAGCAACAGGCAGTAGTTAGTTTAGGTCCATGCTAATGCGAGAGAGGGATACGAACTCATGTACTCAAAGTGATAGCTCTTCTCGCGTATACCACTGTTTAGATGGATGATGATGTATTTGCAAGTAATAGAGGACTTGTATCGCTATTTTCGTGATGATGAAGAGAAACCACTTTGTGTTGGATGATGATTATGATGATGACATGATTTGATGAGACTAATTGTATGTATATGCTATGATTACATTTGTATGTGTATGATATGCTAAATATTATTATATAAAGCCTATTCAAATACAAAACAAATACAAAAACAAATATGCAAGAAAAAACTAATAAAACTAGTAGTAGCGAGGGGGAGAAATTTAGCAGTAGCGTCGCATTACCAGTAGCGCTTCCCCGTAAACATCGCTGCAGATAATATCAGCAGCGCCCTTTTCTAAACAGCGCTACAACTATTCATGTATAGCAGTAGCGTGGGACAACAGGCGCTACTGCTATACGTTAGCTGTAGCGCCTTATTAGTAGCGCCTGTTCCCGCGCTACTGAGAGGCCCAAAACCCGCGCTGCTGCTAGGCTTTTCCCTAGTAGTGTGAAGATGTTGATGGAGATAGCCCTCCCTAAGATGGGAGAGTTGTTGGTGATGATGAAGACAATGATTTCCCCCTCCGGGAGGGAAGTTCCCTCGACGGAATCTCTCCGCCAGAGGGCAAAAGTGCTCCTGCCCAGGTCCAGCCTCGAGACGGTGGCGCTTCGTCCCAAAAGTCCTCTCCTTATTTTCTCTAGGTGAAAATGACTTATGTACCAGAAGAGAGGCACCGGAGGTGGGCTGAGGTGAGCATAACCCACAAGGGCGTGCCTGGGCTCCATGGCGTGTCCAGGTGGGTTGTGCCTACCTGGTGGTCCCCCTCTGGTACTTATTGGCTCCAAAAATACTTATGTATTCCATGAAAAATCCTCGTGAAGTTTCAGCTCATTTGGAGTTGTGCAGAATAGGTAGCCTGGCGTAGCTATTTCAGGTCCAGATTTCCAGTTGCCGGAATTCTCCCCCTTTGTGTGTACCTTTCATATTATGAGAGAAAAAGCATTAGAATTACTCCAAAAAGCATTATTATGCAGTAAAACAACATAAATCATAGTACGTAAACATGATGCAAAATGGACGTATCAACTCCCCCAAGCTTAGACCTAGCTTGTCCTCAAGCAAAAACCGAAATCAAAAAACATGTCCGCATGCTTAGAGAGAGAGAGAGAGGTGTCGATAAAAAATACGGACATGGAAGCATCATGTAACTTATTAAGACAGCAACAAACTTTAACATAAAATTTTTATCATAGACTTCTCATGAATAAGTAACAATTCATCACAACATCTAAGTATAAAGTATAAACTTTATTGGAAACCAACAAGCTATGCTCTCAGTCAAGTTTGCAACTACAATTCATCATGTTTCCAAGTAGGGTCATGTATCAAAGCCTTTTTGGCAAGTCCACATACTCAACCATCATATAGTCTTCTATGATTGCTAACACTCACCGCATACACATGAGCAAAACATTTCAACCGGACACATAGAAAGATAGGGGCTTATAGTTTCGCCTCCTAACGTATTCACCTCAATGGTGATGTCAACAGTAATAACTCATGCTACCCATATTCAATTGGATATATGTGCCTAGATCTTTCCTCACCACATGATGCTTTCCAAAAGAGAAAATAAAAAGGAATAGAGAGAAGAACTTTCACTCTTGCATGAAAGTAAATACATAAAAGTAAAAGATAGGCCCTTCGCAGAGGGAAGCAGAGGTTGCCATGTGCTTTTTGTTTGTATGCTCAATCCCTTAGTGCAATAGAACATCACGTTATATTGCCTTATGATGGCAACCTTTATTATGAAGTTTGTTGCTTTTATTCTTCGCCATCACAAGTTCGTACAACGCTCAATTTTCTCTTACATTAAATAATCTAACACTTTTAGAAGCAATTTTTATTTCCTTGTTGCACCGATGACAACTTACTTGAAGGATATTACTCAATCCATACGTAGGTATGGTGGACTCTCAAAACAAGATTTGGGTTTAAGGGTTTTTGGATGCACGAGCACCACATGTTGAAGGATCTATGACAATATAACTTTTATCTGAATATGAACAAACATGAATCATTACGTTGTCTTCCTTGTCCAATCCAACAATTTTGGCATATAATATTTTGATGGGTGCTCAAAATCACAAAAGATTTCTAGGATAGTGTATTTGCATGTGAATCTTCTCTTCCTTTATTAATTCTTTCATGAGTTGCATCATTGACGAATGCTATGTTTGTCAATTTGCAATAAAATTTTCTACTTATACTTTTCCTTGTGTGATGTCATTACTTACCATAATATTAGCATATGATCTTTTCATTTATTTCCTTTCTTTTTATCAAAACATGGAAGTAAAGAAAGCAAAACTCAAACTAAACTTTAATATAAATCTCGCACATGATTACAAGGATAGATCACTAAGCAAACTTTTAAAAGCAAGGACCAAACTAAACTTTTATTCATCTAAAGCAAAACATAACTATGGATCGATCTAAGGTAAGTAAAGGCAAAAGACAGTGGAGGTGATACGATATTGGGGCACCTCCCCAAGCTTGGCGAAAGCCAAGGGGAGAGCCCATACCTGATACTCAATTTTCTTTTGGTGATGAAGAAGGAGATGGTTGTGATGAAGCAGAGGGTTTGTCTTTCTTCCGTAGCTTCAGCTTGAGGATGGAATTCTCATCCTTCAATTCACCGTTCTCCCGCTCAAGTTCTAATACCTTTTTGTATAAATCTTGCTTGTTTTCCTTCAAAAGATGAAAGGGGATAAACTGGATCTTAGGCTTCTTTACTTTGTTGGGGAGACTCGACTTCTTAGATTCAACGTGCATGTCCCCAGGTTGGGGCAATGGGGCTTCATATTCGTCTGAGCTTGTCTCCTCCTCCCTATTAGGATCGTAGTCCTCTTCTTCCTCCGAAGTCCTGCCATAGTGCTCCACATCCCCATAGACCTTGGGGTTTGCGATATAATCGGTAACATAGCTCTCACCCCCCGAGTCTTGGGACGACATTATTTTAGATCTGTCAGGAAAATAACGAGAAAAAAGGAGATTTATTCGCGATGCGGAGGTCAATATGTTTGGGGGTATATACAGATTTTTTCTCTTGGGAAACAAACAAACGGAAGAAAACAGAGTCCAAAAGGTACCTGAGGTGGGCACAACCCACTAGGGGCGCTGGCAAGCCAGGCGCGCCCTGGTATCTTGTGCCCACCAGGGCCACCTTCCTTGTAGTTTCTTATTTTCCTAATTTTCTAAATATTCCAAAACCGACAAAAATATTTTTGCGGATTTTTTGGAGTCTTTTTATTTACCGTATCACGTACCTCCTCTTTTTCAGGATTCTGGAGTGTTCTAGAAGGTTTCCTTTATGTGTTCCTACGGTGTCATAGTATGGATAATATTGCTTTCAACATTAATGGGCGTTCCTGAGATATAATGTTTTATTCGTTTCCCGCTAACAACCTTCGGGTTAGTACCTTTGGCATTATTTATTTTATTAGCTCTAGATCGATAAACCTCCTCGATAACATAGGGTCCTTCCCATTTGGAGAGGAGTTTTCTTGCAAAGAATCTTAATCGAGAGTTCTACAAAAGAACATATTCTCCAACCTTGAACTCACCTTTTGGATTCTTTTATCATGCCATCTTTTAACTTTTTCTTTAAACAACTTGGCATTTTCATAAGCTTGAGTTCTCCATTCATCTAATGAGATAATATCAAATAACCTCTTTTCACCAGCAAGTTTGAAATCATAGTTTAGTTCTTTAATTGCCCAATATGCTTTATGTTCTAACTCAAGAGGCAAATGACAAGCTTTTCCATAAACCATTTTATAAGGAGACATACCCATTGGATTTTAATATGCTGTTTTATAAGCCCAAAGTGCATCATCTAATTTCTTAGACCAATTCTTCCAGGACCTATTGACAGTCTTTTGTAAAATTAATTTTATTTCTCTACTGCTAAGTTCTACTGACCACTAGACTGAGGATGATAGGGTGGTGCAATTCTATGGTTAACGTCATACCTGGCAAGCATTTTACGGAAAGCACAATGAATAAAGTGTGAACCACCATCAGTCATTAAATATCTAGGGACTCCAAACCTTGGGAAAATAACTTCCTTAAGCATTTTAATAGAGGTGTTGTGATCAGCACTACTGCCTAGAATAACTTCTACCCACTTAGTAACATAATCAAAAACAACCAAAATATGAGTATACCCATTAGAGGAAGGAAAAGGTCCCATGAAATCAAATCCCCAAACATCAAATGGTTAAACAAAAAGTGAATAATTCATAGTCATTTCTTGACGCTTACTGTCGGTGTCAAAACCGGCAGATCTCGGGTAGGGGGTCCCGATCTGTGCGTCTGAGGATCAAAGCTAACAGGAGGCAAGGGACATGATGTTTACCCAGGTTCCGGCCCTCTTAATGGAGGTAATACCCTACTTCCTGCTTTATTGACTTTGATGAGTATAGGGGTTACAAGATTTGATCTACCTCGAGATCATAATGGCTAAATGCTACGTCTAGAGCTTGCGTTGGTTTTCCTCGAAGAGAAGAGGGTCATGCAGCAATAGTAGCGTAAGTATTTCCCTGAGTTTTTGAGAACCAAGGTATCAATCAAGTAGGAGGCTCCTCAAAAGTCCCACGCACCTACACAAACAAATTGAGAACTCGCAACCAACGCAATAAAGGGGTTGTCAATCCCTTCACGGCCACTTGCGAAAATGAGATCTAATAGAGATAGTATGATAAGATAAATATATTTTTTGTATTTTATAATATAGATGCAAAAAGTAAAGATGCAAATAAAGGAAGATTGGAAGCAAATATGATAAGAGATAGACCCGGGGGCCATAGGTTTCACTAGAGGCTTCTCTCGAGATAGCATAAGTATTACGGTGGGTGAACAAATTACAGTTGAGCAATTTATAGAAAAGCGAATAATTATGAGATTATCTAGGCTTGATAATGTATATAGGCATCACGTCCATAACAAGTAGTCCGACTCCTGCCTGCATCTACTACTATTACTCCACACATCGACCGACTCCTGCCTGCACCTAGAGTATTAAGTTCTCAAAGAACAGAGTAACGCATTAAGCAAGATGACATGATGTAGAGGGATAAACTCATGCAATATGATATAAACCCCATCTTTTTATCCTCGATGGCAACAATAAAATACGTGCCATGCAACCCTTTCTGTCACTGGGTAAGGACACCGCAAGATTGAACCCAAAGCTAAGCACTTCTCCCATGGCAAGAAAGATCAATCTAGTAGGCCAAACCAAACTGATAATTCGAAGAGACTTGCAAAGATAACTAGAAATACTCTCAAAAAGATATAAGTGAAGCATGAGAGACTAGAAATTTCTTCAAAATTAATACACCACCGTGCTCTAAAAGATATAAGTGAAGCACTAGAGCAAAAACTATCAAGATCAAAAGATATAAGTGAAGCACATAGAGTATTCTAGCAAATTCTAATCAAATAGGCTTCTCCCAAAAGGTGAGTACAGCAAGTATGATTGTGGTAAACTAAAAAGCAAAGACTAATATAATACACGACGCTCCAAGCAAAACACATATCATGTAGCGAATAAAAATATAGCTCCAAGTAAAGTTACCAATGAACGTAGACGAAAGAGGGGATGCCTTCCCGGGGCATCCCCAAGCTTAGGCTTTTTTCTATTCTTGAATATCTTGGGTTGCCTTGGGCATCCCGAAGCTTAGGCTCTTGCCACTCCTTATTCCATAGTCCATAAAAGCTTTACCCAAAACTTGAAAACTTCACAACACAAAACTCAACAGGAAATCTTCTAAGCTCCGTTAGTGAAAGAAAAGAAAACCACCACATAAGGTACTGCAATGAACTCATTCTTTATTTATTTTGGTGTTAAACCTACTTTATTCCAACTTATCTATGGTTTATAAACTATTTTACTAGCCATAGATGCATCGAAATAAGCAAACAACACACGAAAAACAGAATCTGTCAAAAACAGAACAGTCTGTAGCAATATGCAACTAACGCAAACTTCTGGAACTCTAAAAATCCTACCAAAATAGGAAGTACTGTACAATTTATCTATTTATCATCATCAAAAAGAATCAATTCAAAAGCACATTTCTGTGATTTTTTGATTATTTTCTCGTGAGCGCAAAGTTTCTGTTTTTTAGCAGAATCAAATCAACTATCATCATAGTTTATCCTATAGGTTCTACTTGGCACAAACACTAATTAAAAGATAAAAACACATCTAAACAGAGAGTAGATGCAATATTTATTACTAAACAGGAGCAAAAGTAAAAATATAAAGAAAAATTGGGTTGCCTCCCAACTAGCGCTATCGTTTAACGCCCCTAGCTAGGCATAAAAGCAAAGATAGATCTAAGTAGTGCCATCTTTGGCAATTGAAAAGGAGAAAGAGGGTCTCATTTCAATGGCATTCATTCTTATATTTAGGGTAAGCACATTACCATTAATGGATGAATTAATATTAAGCACATTACGGAAATTTGCATCTAGGCTAGACTTCATCTCTTTGATAATTTCATTTTGATAAAAGCACAAGAGAGTAGTAGATTCAACCTTATCATTCATAGGGTGCCCAAATATGGTTTTCAGTTTTTTCATAAGTATCTATAGCATCCCCTTCAAGAAAACCCTCTTCAAAAATGGGATCTAAAACTTGTTTGATAGAAGCAGGAAAGCCAACATAGAAACCTTTTAAGTAAACTTCAATTTGATATAATGGCACATAGCTAGCCCGAATCCTTAATAACCTATCCCAAGCATCTTTTAAAGATTCATCAAGCAAATAGCAAAAAATTCCAGAGTCATCCTCATCAAAAGTATTTAAGCTCTCATTGGTAACCTCGGTGGGCCTTTCCATAGCATCATTATTTATGAGCTTAGAGAGGATAGAGGGGTTATCCAAGGCACTAGAGCCCGGGAGAAAACCCTTAGTTCTTTTTGATTCAGCCATGGCAACGGGAAGGAAAAAAGAAAGGAGGAGGAGATTCGGAAAGAGGGGTAGAGGAAAAAGAGAGGCAAATGGAAAATAATGTAAATGCGAGGGAGATGGGTTTGTGATGCGTACTTGGTATGTCTTGACTTGAGCGAAGACCTCCCCGGCAACGGTGCCAGAAATCCTTCTTGCTACATCTTGAGCTTGCGTTGGTTTTCCTCGAAGAGGAGAGGGTGATGCGGCAATAGTAGCGTAAGTATTTCCCTCAGTTTTTGGGAACCAAGGTATCAATCGAGTAGGAGGCTCCTCAAAAGTCCGACGCACCTACACAAACAAACTGAGAACTCGCAACCAACACGATAAAGGGGATGTCAATCCCTTCACGGCCACTTGTGAAAGTGAGATCTAATAGAGATAGTATGACAAGATAAATATATTTTTGGTATTTTATAATATAGATGCAAAAAGTAAAGATGCAAATAAAAGTAGATTGGAAGCAAATATGATAAGATATAGACCTGGGGGCCATAGGTTTCACTAGAGGCTTCTCTCGAGATAGCATAAGTATTACAGTGGGTGAACAAATTACTTTCGAGCAATTGATAGAAAAGCGAATAATTATGAGATTATCTAGGCATGATCATGTATATAGGCATCACGTCCATAATAAGTAGACCGACTCCTGCGTGCATCTACTACTATTACTCCACACATCGACTGACTCGTGCCTCCATCTAGAGTATTCAGTTCACAAAGAACAGAGTAACGCATTAAGCAAGATGACATGATGTAGAGGGATAAACTCATGCAATATGATATAAACCCCATCTTTTTATCCTCGATGGCAACAATACAATACGTGCCTTGCAACCCTTTCTGTCACCGGGTAAGGACACCGCAAGATTGAACCCAAAGCTAAGCACTTCTCCCATGGCAAGAAAGATCAATCTAGTAGGCCAAACCAAACTGATAATTCGAAGAGACTTGCAAAGATAACTCAATCATACATAAAAGAATTCAGAGAAGATTCAAATATTATTCATAGATAAACTTGATCATAAACCCACAATTCATCACACCACAAAAAGAGTTTACATCGAATAGATCTCCACAAGAGAGGGGGAGAACATTGTATTGAGATCCAAAAAGAGAGAAGAAGCCATCTAGCTAATAACTATGGACCCGTAGGTCTGTGGTAAACTACTCACAACTCATCCGAGGGGCAAGGATGTTGATGTAGAGGCCCTCCGTGGTTGATTCCCCCTCCGGCAGAACACCGGCGAAGGCTCCAAGATGGGATCTTGCGGATACAGAAGGTTACGGCGGTGGAAATTGTGTTTCGGGTGCTCCCTGGATGTTTTTGGGGTACGTAGGTATATATAGGAGGAAGAAGTACGTCGATGGATGCCCGAGGGGCCCACGAGACAGGGGGGTGCCCTACAGGGGTGCGCCCTCCTATCTCGTGGGAGCCTCGACTGCTTCTTGTCTTGCACTCAAAGTCCTCTGGATCATGTTCGTTCCAAAAATCACGCTCCCGAAGGTTTCATTCCGTTTGGACTCCGTTTGATATTCCTTTTCTTCGAAATACTGAGATAGGCAAAAAAACAACAATATGGGTTGGGCCTCCAGTTAGTAGGTTAGTCCCAAAAATGATATAAATGTGTAAAATAAAGCCCATAAACATCCAAAAGGGGTAATATAATAGCATCGAACAATCAAAAATTATAGATACGTTGGAGACGTATCACTAAAGCCTAGATGTCTAGCATGTATGCTTGTTCTTGCCCTATGGACTAAACCGTCGGGCTTATATAGACACCGGAGGGATCTAGCACTACAAAAAAATACACTTCCGTGATGATATGTGTTTGTCATAGTAGGTCGAGTTTTTTGTCATGCATGTACATCCATGACGATTTTATGATAGAATCAAGATAGTCATACCTATGCTGTCGTAGAAGTGTTCCATGACATTACCAAAATTATCATCACGGAAGTGTCCACTTCCATGATGATAAATCGCGCGTCACAGAAGTGCTTTCGTCAAGGGTGACCGACACGTGGCATCCAGTGTAACGGAACACCGTTAAGCCATCTAGTCAGATTTTGGATCCGATAACCAATTAACAGCCCGGACCAATGGGAAATTTCCACGTGTAAAATTCTGATTGGCCGGAGGGAACACCTGTCAGCTCGTCAGCGGGGCAGACGTCGCCCGTCCATTGGAGGAGACATGCCTATGATACGTCGACACGTGGCTGGGCCAAACAGAGGCCCATATAGGTTAAAAAGGCCGTCCCAGTCAAAGGCCTATAATACTTACTCAGGTACTAATGGGCCAACCCAATAACGGCCTGCTTAATAAAGGCCCATTTACGGCCCGAAGCCAGATCTGGCCCGTTAATTGTTCGCCGAATATTTGAGCCCATTTATGGCCTGAAGCCAGATCTGGCCCGTTAATTGTTTGCCGAATATTTCGGCCCAACTACAGCCCAGTGACTTTCGGCATGTTAGTGGCCCGATGTAGACATGGGCCCATTTCAGCCCGGTGTGACTTTCGGCTTGGGAATGGCCCGTGCTGCCCATGGGCCATATATGGTCCAACAGGACATCGGGCCGACTAACGACCCGTGATAAAGGTGGCAACAGTTAAGCCCAACGTGACTTTGGGCTTGTTAAAGGCTTGTCGCATAATTCGGCCCGTTGATGCCTATACTAAGCTTTCGGCCTCTTAAAGGCCCATGATATCAATGGGCCAACTAAGGCCCGAGATATGCTTCGGCCTGGTAACGGCCCGTGAGTTACTGGGCCCAAAAAGGCCTGGTCTACATTTCAGCCTGCTGAAGGCCCGTCGACGACTAGTGAAAATTGAGGCCCAACATGCATTTCGGCCTGCTAAAGTCCCATGGTTTCATCTGGGCCGTAACAGGCCAGTACAATATTCAGCCTGTTAATTGCCCAACGCTACCTGGGCCAAACTAAGTGCTCGGTCGACAAAAGGCCCAACTAAAATATACGCCGGTGTAAGTTGTGGGCCTGGCGCAAAGTGTGAAGGCCCCAATCATTCGGGCTGAAGAAAGACGCAGGTCGGCCGAATTGTGGCCCGCTAAAAACCAGGCCCGTTAGAGTCGAATGTTTCGGCCCGGTTGACTACATCTGATTTTTTTTCAGATAGCGAATGATGGAAGTAACTAGTAGGAATTAAGAACAAACCTATTCTATACAATAAAAAATTACGACATAGTAACTAAGAATAAACCTACACTATACAATAAAGTATTTAAGGTATTACATCCACTGGGCATCGAAGTTCGCCACCAGTGATCATAAAGCGCAACGAAGAAGCAGATTGCAAAAACTAGGCACCATTGCAGAGTAACAAAATAATACTAAACCGAGACCACTTCCAAGCCAGTTCAAGAAAGGTTAGCCTTGCGGGGGAACTGCTGCGCAAGCTGCTGAGCAAGGCTGTGAGACCGGCCTAGCATGTCGGTCATAGCTTCCAGGTGTAGCTGTTTAGCAATGAGGTTCTCATTGGTGTTCTTTGCAATCTTTCTTAGAGATAGGATTTCAAGTCGAAGTTGAGTTACAGAATGCCTTTCTGCTAGAACTTGGGACTGAAGAAGTCGAACTGATTCAGACCACGAATTTTGTGAGCTTGTCTGACTGCTAGTCTCAAGTAACTTGAACCCTGCATCAAGACAAGACTTTGGGGTTGTCTCGCTACCTTCAAGATGTTTTGCCTTCTTTGCTGCAATATATGTTGGGTTTGTCTCACAGCCTTCAGCAGACTTTTGCATGCCATCAAGCATATCGCCCTGAAACAAAGCAGAGAGATGATAGGTTTTGCACGTGTATAAACAAAGACGATAATTGTGCTATCAATTCCATCCAATTTCAAATTAGAAAATAAAAAGTAAGTTCAAAATATCAATAGCATAATTTGGCATTGTTCATAATCCGGGGAGCTTCACCACACTACTAGATTACCATGTCAACATAACAAGCATAGATGAAGCGCAAAGAAAATCATTGTATCTATTTTGGTTAATGTGCATGGTATGTTGTTCATATCATCAGCCACATCAGTAAGATAAAACATGAGATGACAAGGTGCAAACGTGGGCTGCTTCACCACACACTAGATTATAGATCCACAAAATCAAGCATACATATAGGGAGTATTGAGTAATGTGCATGGTATGAATAAGGAATTTGGTTTTACAAGTAAAACTTAGAACTTACGGTTCTTGCGAACATGCATTTTGGTAGAAACAACAACTAAACATCAGCAAACGATATGGAGTATGAGAAAATTAAAACAGCAGTTGAGGATAAATGCTTTAGAAGGACTGACTTACATTAACAGTTAATACCGGCTTTATAATGCCCTTCTCCATGTCAAGGGAAGGATAACTCAAGAATTTCAGCACATAATCTTCTTCATAAGCATTGCTTGTACTCTACATTTTGTAGAGAGTAATTATAGATATGATAATACTGGAAGGGATAGAGGATAATGAAGATAAGATGCAGATTGATGCTACATAATCAATTGCCAATCCCTGGAAGTACAAGCATTACAAGACAAAATGTACTAACAAGAGCAATGGGCTACACTTCACTGGCATGTCTGTGTATTCTACTTGTTGGTAAGATTAAATATAGATATGATCTTTTTAGTAAATGGGGGGCGAGGGAGATAAGATGCAGAATTCTACACAATGAAGCAATCCCTCTTTCCATAATACAAGAGTGTTTTGAACACTGGTGTACTGTACAAAACGTTCTTATATAATGGGATGGAGGGAGTAGCTGTTAATATAAGTACAGTGACAGACCACGTTCAGTCCTTACAAGAGGACTGCAGAGCTAAACCTCTTCAAAAGCATTGGGTTGATTCTAAATTTATGTAAGAGTCCATACATACCTTATAGCGTCCACCAAATGGACGATTACGAGGCTAACATGTGCAGTGATGCTACAGAATAAAACATCTATGAAAGTAAGTATGGTCATACAGGGCAAGAGGTACTCACAAGAGCAATGAAGTGTGCAGTATAGTTGCGAGATTCTGTGGTCCCTTGAGAACGAATGTTCTTCTGCTAACAGTTTTTGTACCAGTGAGACATTAAGGCAAATGCAGAATGTAGTTCAAATTGTGATGTGATATCATAGACAGTACCTTACGCTGCAGCCGAGACCAATGTGTAACAAGATTATTCCAGTCACCGTCGGATAAATGTAGCACCGAAGACTTTACAAAAATCTCATTCAGAGGCTTGCCATCAAAGTGCGCTTGCCTCAGGTAGGAACGATACTTCATCAACGAGTGCTTGAAAAGCGCAACCAACCCTTGCTCGTCTTCACAATCCAATTTGCTCCTCGCCTATTTAAAAGAATGAAATCTTGTGTCTTCTGTCAGCAGAAACATATGCAGTAACGACCATGAATAACATTAGTACATTACTTACGCGTAAGTTGCGGAGGAAGACTGGAAGTTGTTCTGTGTCTGCGGTATAATCTTTCCATGAAGGAAATATGCGCACAAAGTTCCTAACAACAATATAAGCTTCGTCTTCTAAACTGGGAAGAAATGGATCAGGGGTCCTATTTGTTGCAACTAGGGCTCTCTCTGGTTCGAAAAGGGATTTGGCAACTGGATTTGGTACTCTTTGCTAGAATGGGGGTTTTGCGTCATAGAGCTGGTGCTATGTCAACTGGCATAATCATACTGTTTGCTGCAGTTGGGGTCTGCTGAGTTGGGGCATCAGAAATGACCAGTGTAGTAGGGCTAGAGTCTGCTAGAGTTGGGGTGTTTTGTGGGTCAGGTGATATTGCAACTAAACCTAATGGGCTATTTGATTTATCAGGTGCCACTACCTTTTCCAAATACTTTGCTTGTGCTCCTCCATGATCAGAATCGTCCTCTTCCTTTTGAACGTCTGATACACAAGAACTTCATTTGAATGGATAAATATGGTATGGTGACAAATGGAATATGTACTGAAAATGGATAGGCAGGGCGTATTCACATACACGATGTGTAAACTAAGCTAATGGCAGTTCATCAAAGTAGAAGCAATGGAAAGCATCAGTTGTAAGATATGTGCGACCAACGTAACCTTGGAAAGTTAGAGCAAGCACCTTGATGGGTGAATAAGATAGGGCATCTTCCTCTGACTCCTCCACTAGGGAGCTACATTGACTTAGGTCTCCCTCTAGCTTAGAATCACTGTTAGGATCATACTCTGAGCATGAATCTGTAGGTGGAGAGCATTCGCATTGCATTGCATCCAGACTTGATTTCAGTCCCTTAATGCCAAGTTTCATAGCCATGGCATTGTTCTTCTTTATTCTTTTCATGCACGCAAGCTCATAATCATTATGGTGCTATTCAGAATCTGAGATTCATGAAAACATAAAAAGTAGTCAGATTATCTATGGAATGCATCGCGGATTCAACTAAAAGAGTGTCTCCCTATAAACCCCTGCATATGCAAAGTTCACCCCAACCATGCTGACCAGACCACACACAGAAATACAAACCCCTTATGTCTCTATAACAGGCAGACACACATTTCAAAACTGAAGTAGGAACATTAGAATCATATGAAATTCATATTTGAACAAATAAACTAAGGAATTATGAGTGGCATAATGTTTAGCTTCAAGGGTGGAGTGTTGGTAGTGCGACACAAAGCAAGTAGGCAGATTGTATTCCATTTAAAAGATCGAAACCTATGTAAAAGATGGAATTGACACTTTCTTTCTATACAATGCAGTGTTCATTGCCCACACATGATTGAAGAGATCACATAGAGAAAAACTATTCACTCATGTCTACGGTTCCAATATTTAGAAACAGGGTGGTCCACCCTAAAAGAATATTGACAACAAATATGACAAGGCAAGCATAGATGTAGTGAATCAATCATTTACTTGTGAGCTTACTAGGACAAGTATGCAGAACTGTAACTGCAGTAAGAGACTGTCCAAAATCTGAATCAAGAAGTTTGTCTAGCACTTATTGTTTTCAACTAATTGACGTGAATAATTGGATATTATATCAAATGTGTAAGAAAGACAAGTAAAATTGTCAACAAACCTGGCTTGCAGTAGTAATCTGGGTCAATGTCACTATGACCAACAATCCAAAATGACTAGTGTCTATTCCGAGGGCCGGAATTTTGAAAACCCTATGAACTTTACGGGTACTAAAGATTACCGAAATACATCTGAACCATTAAGTGTAGGTTGCACTGTGCACATAACAAACCCTAATGACAGTCCTGCCTAATGAGTAATGAATCAATTAGAAAATGGGTGATGAGGAGTGGCTGCTGAGTGTTGAGGACGTATCTCAGGATAAATCGGGTTGGCTTGGTGGGTGCTGCATGCCTGAGCCCTGAACGGACTGGGAAGGTAGGCACGGCGGCGCGGCCGGGCAGCGGTGACGTTGTTGGGCGAGCGGCTCCTGACCTCCTGTTAGTCCAGCGTCTCCTCCTAGAGTCATGCCGTCCGGGGACGGCAAGTCACCGGCGAGGCAAGCAGCTGGGGTCGAGTAGAGATCAGAAGCGCGCAGTAGAACAATGGGGAATCGGGGCCTGGGACGACCCAAAATCCTAGGGTGGGCCGGCCCACCGTGGGCACCCTGTAGAGATACACACTCGAGTAGCGAGCATGCATTTTTGAAACTCATTTAGGAACATTTAGCTGAGCAATTAAACGACTCTATTTTAATAATATCATATTCGTATTTGAACAACTAAGCTTGTTTAGCATGATGGGTGGAGGACTGCTATTAAGACACGAAGCACGTATTCTGATCGTATAGTGATCATAAAAGGGTGAAACTCTAAGCATATTTATTTAGCAAAAGAGGGTTTCCCTCTGATTTCTATTAAAGAAACCACCACGGAACCAACATGATCAATTAAACACAAAGCATGATCAATTAAACCGTATTATGACTGTGCCATGGCAGATTTGAAGCCGCAAACTAGAGAAATGATATTTAGCATCCATTGTTTGCTTCGAACTAAAAACTAAATTTTAAGAGCTGAAAAGAAAGTAGAGTAACCAAGTTAAGATCTATTTCTGGTTGATATGAAAAAGTTGAGGGGATATGAAGTACCACCTCTCTTGCGGCGCCGTGTAGGAATCAGGGGTGCGATGGCTGTCGATGGTGTTGAAGCAGATCTGCGACGGTAGACGGGTGCATCGGGGGATATGTCCTGTTGCGATGGAAGAGAAGGTCGTGTGAGAGGCCTAGGCAAAGAGGACGACACCGTCGATGAAGCGATAGGACGCGATGCAAGGCTATTGGTCCGTCGCTGTGGATGAGAAACATCCATCTCTAGCAGTGGACGACGCTGTCTTGGTAGGCGCTCCGGCATGGTGGAGGACGGTGGCGATGGATGTGGTGGAGGACGGCGGCGATGGATGGGGTGGAGGACGGCGGCGATGGATGGGGTGGCGGACGGAGGCTAGTGTGGGGATGGTGTTCTAGCGCAGACGATGTATGATTGGGAAAATGGAGGGAGAGGTACAGGGAACCATGTTTTTGGGACACGCCTGTCTGAAATATGGGAAAGTTACGAACTTAGCCTCCGTTCAAAATTTGGACGTCTCGTCGGTTGGGGATAGGACGGTAATCTCGCATCTCGCCAATGTTTGCCCAGAGCGATTTCGGGCGAGGAGAGGGTGGTTGGTGCCCATGGTTGCCACCCACGTTGTATGAACAGGGCTGACAGGTAGGGCGGTTGTGTCACGTCTGAGTGAAGTTATAAATCTGCCCCTATTTAAACTATTTACCTACATCGATTTCGGCCGAGTCGAGTTTGTTTTGCCGCCCACCGTGTATGAATGGGGAATGGAGGGAGAAACAGAGGTATTTCGGACGAGCTTGAATCAAATGTGTTTTGCCACCCATGTTTGTCGCCCACCGTGTCGGAATGGGCTCAGAGGCGGTCATGTCACGTCTAATTGAAGTTACTAACCTACCCCTATTTAGAGCAGTGGAAATCGGGACGATGGATTGTCCGTGTAATGGGTAGACAGTAATTTCCATCTCCCAAACACTTGGCTTCGGGCAGCCGATGTGGGAGTGGACGTTTTGCCGCTTCTTTCGAATTTTGGGACAATAAGCAGCCAAATTTACCCTAGCAACTAAATTCGAATCCATTTTGTATTCCTATACGAATCATTATAAATCATTCTATGTGTTTTTATATATCTTCAAAAGTACGACAAAGATGTATTCCACTGACATCTATGAATATTGTTTACAAATGCAGATACTCAAATTCAGAAGCTAGAATCCAGTTTAAGGTGAATTCGAATATTTGGAACCCTTCATGTCCAACTCAAATGTCACACGCAGCATAATGTGTACTCCCATTTAGATATGTACACAAGCGATGTATGAAGATTCAAATACCGAGTCAATCAACCAAGAATGTACAGAACTAATAGACATATAAACACTTATAGAGTATATGGATCAATAATATCAACTAACATACATAAGCCAGGCCGCTGTACTTTTTTTTCTACAACAACATCCTCTTTTTAGACAAGCTACTACAACATCTTGGCCCTTCCCGATGCGTGCCACTTATGGTCCATCTATACTACTATTATTGTTGAATGCACATTCAGCCCGATTGGCATATTTGTAGGTCTGGCACAGCAATCCAAATGAAATGCCTTGGAGTGTTATCAATTAATACATACTTGTTCTCAAATAAAATTACAAACCAAAAAACAAAAAACAATTATTACATGATCTCTAAAACAAATGGTTTGATTGATTACATGAACAAACAACACAAAGGTTATTCAATGATGGAAAGAACATTTCACCTATGATTTACCAAGTGGGAATTTAATTTCCTTTTTTCCTTCAAGACCTTAATAATGTGGTTAGTCTCAGCTTGCTTCATTTTGAAATCCACCAAATATTTAATGGTTGTCTTGAGTACTTCTTGTGATTGTGCTGTTTGCTTCCTCAACATGTCAACTTCATCTCTAAGTGCAGAAGCAGAATCTCTTTCTACCACTAGTTTAGCCTCTAGAGCATCAGTAGTTGGCAATTCATAATGCACGATTGGGCCGGTGCCACTGCTGTGGGATGATGCATGGAACGTCCATGGGGACCTCGCTCTTTGATCTTGGGCTAACCTGTTTTGCCATTAAAGTTCCGATTGGATTCAGAAAAGTTGAAGTTAGCAAAACATCTCAACTGGGAATAGTAACAACAAACCAGTTAAACAAACAAGGAATTAGAGAGTTTCAATTGGATGCTGAAAGGTAGTTATTAACATCATTGTAACCCATTGTTGCAGCAGCAAAGCAGTTAAACAAACAAGTAGCTATTTAAGTTCAGGCAAACAGGTAATTCTTAACAGTAAGTATCAAACACATAAATAGGCGCAGTCTACAATAGGATTAACAGGCTATGGCATTATATAATCAGTAGCAAACTAAATTAAGCCAAGTAATGTAATTGAATTTTTTTGCAATAAGTGGCTAAATAAAATTCTGAGAAGCAGGTAACTGAACTTACGCTAGTTCTTTGTACAGGCACACTGCAACTTCTTTTTCTCTTACAAGGTTGTACGAAGGAGTCCATGGCATAAATTTCTTGGATACGCAGTCCCAATACTTATTTCTTCGCACACTGCATTGGTAAGTCGAATGGTTAATCTGGTAAGATGGTGCGTCCTTGATATGTCATATGAGGACGTGTAGTTAGACTAGTTGTAGCCACACACATCACACTGGCTTTTAATGTATATTTCATGCAATTAGTTTTGGCATATCAAGATCTAAGCAATCTATAATAGGATGAAAAGACAGGCATCCTTCACATTATTGGCGAACTCAGTTCATAGAAACAAGAAATTTAACCATTCTATGGGTAAATAAAAAGCGCCACTGGAATATTTTTCACTACCCAATCATACACGCAAAAAGGGCGCGACGCCACCATAGGGGCTGGTATGGGCAGCCGCCTCAGGTGGCTGGAAAGTGTGCACCTAGTTTGAGTCGTCCCAGTTGGCCCAGGCTAGTTTTGTTCATCCCAACACACAAGCAGGCAATGTAAAAAATGAAAAAAAATGTTTCAATTTGGATGGGCCAATAACATAAGTGCAAGGCATGACCTATAGCAGGCTCGCGGCCCAAACGAGCGCCTCCCATATCGATCGACAGCAGGAAAAATCCTAATTCATTCACTCCAGCTTCCAGCCTGGTTCGCTCCTAACCTAGCCGCCGTTGGACAGACCGACACAACACTTCCTCGCGCCCTCGTTGGAGGGTGGTCGCCGGGCTTCAAGCGAACGGAAGGACAAGAAGATGAAGATCCAACCTTGGGTGTAGCCTGCGTGGGAGGCAGCGACGGCAGCACGGGCATGGCATCGAGCTTGCGCAAACAGACAGTCGCAGCTTGCAAGAGTAGCGTGCGCAACGAGCAGGTACATCACATCCCTGATTATATCTAATTCAACTCTTCAATTTCTAGCCAATAGTTAAACCTGACGGTGTTGTAAAACTGCTTGTATGTAGGGAATCTATGAGAAAATGAAACCAATTTCTACTTATTTTATAACTACCCCAATCAATACTGAACTGACTGAATCTGATGTATCTAATCAAGTTTCCGGTGCAAATATACAAGCTCATGTTGTTCTTGAGCTTGAAGTGTCCAATGAACAGACTGCTAATGAAAGGATTTGATTCAAACATTTTACATGCTCCTGGTGATGAACATATAGTGTCTAATGAGGGATCTGATGCAAGCATTTTGCAAGCTCATTGAAGGATTTAGTGTCTAATGATGATCTGCTATGTTGAGAGAGACATAGAGATTTGTAGACATTGATGACCAGCAAATTATAGTGCATTTTCATAGCTTGAGGAAACGTTGAGGCCATCTACCAGAAAGTCCCCGTATCATGACAACAGCATAAATACTTTTGTAATCTGTTGTTTGAAACTATTGGCATACTTGTGCAGGATAGATATATTGATATCGAGTTTACGCACTGGTTATAGGTGCAATTACACTTCGATATTTTCAGCCAGAGAACGAATAATTCAAGCAGGTACAAACCATGTTTGTAGTCCTTGTACACCATGTTGCATTTTGTGTTTTTGGTGCTTGAATCATTTAGTGTTTATAATCTGAACTACTTTGGATCATTAGCTAGTTTTCAAAGTGCATGTAGCTTCACATTTCTCAAGTTATGTTGATTTCCGGAGTGCAAGTGCCTTCGTATTTTTTAAGTTAAATGTTCACCCCTGATAACTTGAATTCGTGGATCCGCCACTGCACACAAATCATACACGAATGCCAGTATGAATTAACTGAAATGCAGGGACTTACGCTAGCTCGTTGTACAGTCTCACTGTAGCTCTGCTTGCGCTTGGGATGTTCCATGTACAAGTCCATGTTAACACTTGCTTGGATGTGTAGGCCTTCTGCTCCTTGCATCCCCCTCTGCATTCTTGACATGACGAATGGTTGATCAAATAAGAGGAATCGACCTCGATTTTGTACCGGAGGACAGATACTTACAAGGTTATATGGGTGTGTAGGATGTGTACCAGATCCCGTAGCGCCATCATGCTTCGCTAAAAAATGGATTTGCTTGTTTCAGATGATATCTCCATACGAAATAAGAGTTAAAGTCAGAGTTGCATAGGCGTGTAAGCTAAGAGAGAAGTGAAAGGATATCCAAACATCGTCAGAATAGTGCATAAGGGAGTGATGTGTGGATACCTAGTTCGGGCCGACGTTTGGGCATGCTCGCCTAGCTAGAGTGCGGGTCACTTCAGAGCCGTTGAGGGTGATGCACCGGCGTTGGCTCGCCGTGCACAGATGCAGATCTTGAGTGGTAGCGGAGCGCTATGATGCAGTGGACGAGACCGTTGGTGAAGCCGCAACGACCTCGGGGGGCAGAGGTGCGATGATGTGCTTGGTGGAGTAGCCCCGATGAGCTAGGAGACGGCGTCGATGAAGCGCACCTGATGCGGTGGAAGTCGGTGTCTGCGAGGCACGTCGGTTGCGGCGGCCGACGTTGTCGGTGGACCACCCGATGCGGTGGATGAGGGTGTAGATGAGGTTGCTCCGGTGTGGTGGTCAAGCGCGACCGTCGTCTTCGTCGTTGTCGTCCGGCACAGAGGTGGGGAAAGATACGAGACAAGGGGCTTTTCAAACTTTGCTTGGGTTGGCGGTGAATTAGGGATTTGAGCAGTCTAGGCGCGGAAGGGGACGGTGGAGAAGGGAGATTTTGTAGGGCTAGAATTGGGGCCGCCAGATATTTCAATCCGAAACATGGAAGCGCGAACTT
>NC_041385.1:608577228-608578532 GCF_002162155.2 Triticum dicoccoides
GGAGTGGGGAGGGAGGGAGGGGGTTGGGTGGCTGGGTGCTACGCGTTCGTCCGACACACGCGACCACCCCGACATGACCCTGGTCTGCCTGGTGCGCCTACATTTGAGAATGCAAACGAATCTTCTTTCATTTGCAAACGAATCTGTATGTATTACCATGCCCGTATTTTCCTTGCAATAATTAGTCATTCGAAACGAGATACTCCCTCCGTTCACTTTTGTAAGTCGTTTCAGACAACTTAAAATGAATTGTTTTGCACATTGTCTGAAATGTCTTCAAGGTCTTATAAAAGTGAACAGAGGGAGTACTATAAATTAATTAATGAGGAGTTATTTGAAAAAAAATTGAAACATTATCCACGCTAATGTGGATTAGAGTGTGTGTCACATAATTAGTTATTTGAATTAGAGTGTGTGTCACATAGCGATCTCTAATTCTAACGTGGATTTCCCATTTCACTGTATCCATGCTACTTTTTTAATACAAATTCATATGTATATGATGAACACCATGGTAGTGAGAAAACTTTTGGATGGATTCAAACATATGGCCTACAAAATAGCACAATAAATCGAGTCAATGTCAACTTTTCGAAACCTAGTATGGCATGAATTCGAAATAATTACCCATATGCATGGTCCTCAGTTCAAATATTACAATGTACACCGAATTGAAACATCGATATTAAGTCTCATACTATCTACATTCAAATGTTGTTTTAGCCCCCCTCACACACGCTACATACTTCTTGTATCGGTCAACCTTCCTCTGCTAACCACCTTAGGAAGCTATCGGTTTTCAACACACGTTCATTCTTTCTCTTCACGTTTCGATCTCTAAGTCTCTGAACTACACAACCCCATTTTCCACTCTGTTACCAAATGTATTTAACTCACGCACCCGCCATTGCACCCCATGCCGAGCTCTCTCTCTCCCTCTCCCTCTCATCCTATTGCGCTAAATACATGCATTTCCTATCTAGTCCGCCAACCTCTCGTGCGCACGCACGCACATTGTCTATCTAGGTCACTCCCTCGAGACTGTCTCACTCTTTCTTCCGCACGGCGGGCCACAGTCGCTCAATCTCGCTCTCTTTATCTGAGTCTCATTTAACCTCATTTTCTTTCACACACAAATGATACACCTCCCTGTTCGGGCCTCGATCGACACACTCTATACTCTCTCACGCAGATTGTCTATCTACTTCAGTCCATCCAAGCCGCCCCCACTCTTTCGACATCATGGCGGGCCACACTCGCTCAATCTCTCTCTCTCTCTCAGTATATATATATATATATATATA
>NC_041385.1:608580060-608587046 GCF_002162155.2 Triticum dicoccoides
GGAGTGGGGAGGGAGGGAGGGGGTTGGGTGGCTGGGTGCTACGCGTTCGTCCGACACACGCGACCACCCCGACATGACCCTGGTCTGCCTGGTGCGCCTACATTTGAGAATGCAAACGAATCTTCTTTCATTTGCAAACGAATCTGTATGTATTACCATGCCCGTATTTTCCTTGCAATAATTAGTCATTCGAAACGAGATACTCCCTCCGTTCACTTTTGTAAGTCGTTTCAGACAACTTAAAATGAATTGTTTTGCACATTGTCTGAAATGTCTTCAAGGTCTTATAAAAGTGAACAGAGGGAGTACTATAAATTAATTAATGAGGAGTTATTTGAAAAAAAATTGAAACATTATCCACGCTAATGTGGATTAGAGTGTGTGTCACATAATTAGTTATTTGAATTAGAGTGTGTGTCACATAGCGATCTCTAATTCTAACGTGGATTTCCCATTTCACTGTATCCATGCTACTTTTTTAATACAAATTAATATGTATATGATGAACACCATGGTAGTGAGAAAACTTTTGGATGGATTCAAACATATGGCCTACAAAATAGCACAATAAATCGAGTCAATGTCAACTTTTCGAAACCTAGTATGGCATGAATTCGAAATAATTACCCATATGCATGGTCCTCAGTTCAAATATTACAATGTACACCGAATTGAAACATCGATATTAAGTCTCATACTATCTACATTCAAATGTTGTTTTAGCCCCCCCTCACACACGCTACATACTTCTTGTATCGGTCAACCTTCCTCTGCTAACCACCTTAGGAAGCTATCGGTTTTCAACACACGTTCATTCTTTCTCTTCACGTTTCGATCTCTAAGTCTCTGAACTACACAACCCCATTTTCCACTCTGTTACCAAATGTATTTAACTCACGCACCCGCCATTGCACCCCATGCCGAGCTCTCTCTCTCCCTCTCCCTCTCATCCTATTGCGCTAAATACATGCATTTCCTATCTAGTCCGCCAACCTCTCGTGCGCACGCACGCACATTGTCTATCTAGGTCACTCCCTCGAGACTGTCTCTCTCTTTCTTCCGCACGGCGGGCCACAGTCGCTCAATCTCGCTCTCTTTATCTGAGTCTCATTTAACCTCATTTTCTTTCACACACAAATGATACACCTCCCTGTTCGGGCCTCGATCGACACACTCTATACTCTCTCACGCAGATTGTCTATCTACTTCAGTCCATCCAAGCCGCCCCCACTCTTTCGACATCATGGCGGGCCACACTCGCTCAATCTCTCTCTCTCTCTCTCAGTATATATATATATATAAATATATATATATATATATATGAATAAACAGATGGTATATTCTGCTAATATTAGCAGAATAACTATTCTGACAACACTTCGGCACTGCACGCTCAACGCAAGTGCACGTCATTCTTTAAACCAAGTGTGCTGCAGTACTCACACGAGTGAACTTCTCGTCGGAAAAAACTGCACACATTGTTTTTTCGGTACTGTTTTTGCTCTAGTTTTTTAACCGTTTATCGGAATGAGACGTGTAATATATCGTTGAAAATCTATCGATTAGGTGCAACTTCGACATGTTGAACACTTTTCGAGATTCCACACGGTTTAAGAGCAGTTTTGAAAATGGTGCGGCCCATGTCGAGTGGCAGCGAGCGTTTTTTCGTGATTTGTTCTAAACCACTTGTCGGAATGAAGAAAATGATACACCGTTGGAAACATATCATCGAGGTGCATCTTTTTCATAACTACCATCTTCTCTAATTCATTACGGTTTAAGAGCAGTTTCAAATTTACTAAATGGCGGAATTCTGTTTTTCAAAAAAATTAAATTTTCGGTACTGTTTTCGCTCCAGTTTTCTAACCGTTTGTCAAAATGAGGCGTATGATACGCCGTTGGAAAGCTACAGACGAGGCTCAACTTTCATATGTTGAAATGTTTTTGGGATTCCTTACGGTTTTTAGTTGATTTTTGAAAATTGTGCGGCTGAAGATGAGAGACATTGGCTGTTTTTCGCAAAATTTTTACCAACTGCTAGTCGGAATGATTGAAACTATACGCCATTGGAAAGATATTGACGAGGCGCAACTTTTTCATGTAGAACACTCTCTCTAATTCTTTACGGTTTAAGAGGAATTTTGAATTTACCAAAATGCGGACACTGTTTTTCGCGACACCGAAATCGACGTGGGTACTTCATCCGACTGAAAATCGCACTGCATCAGAAGAAAAACCGCACTGCATTAGACGGGTAAGAGAACTGCTTGGTTTCTTTTATTCAAACATAATTTTTTCAAGGACGAGAAAGTAGAGTGCACTTCACATCGAGTGTAAATGAAGCACAACACTATCAAGAAGTGAACCGCACTACTTTTTTTGCTTCTGTAAGAATTTTTTGCACTTACGGATGAACAACATCATACAACGGACCGCACTGCATCGGACAGGCAAGTGAACCCCATAAGTTTTCTCTTTTTTCAAACTTTTCTACGCTTATTTGTGAACCTCATGGTCAAAGTTAGTGAACCGCGTGGCCTAGACTAGAGAACAACATTTTTTTGTTGGTGAAAGTAAATCGCAGGGCAGAAACTAGTGGACTTCATAAAAAGGAACAAACTTCTTCTGCGTTGATTTTTTATTGTTTTTACGAAGGGAATTTTCTTACCAAGGAACCACAGGAGTGCACTGCAAACATTCAATCTAAGGAGTGAATCACCATTCTTTTTTTCCTAAACGAATTGAGCCGTCTTGACCCCGAGTGAACTTCTAGAGCAAGGTTTTTTCATAGTGTTAACTTTTTTGTAGGGCTAGAATTGGGGCCGCCAGATATTTCAATCCGAAACATGGAAGCGCGAACTTATTTTGTCGTCATCCTTTTTTTTGGGGGGGGGGTGGGGGGAGTGGGGAGGGAGGGAGGGGGTTGGGTGGCTGGGTGCTACGCGTTCGTCCGACACACGCGACTACCCCGACATGACCCTGGTCTGCCTGGTGCGCCTACATTTGAGAATGCAAACGAATCTTCTTTCATTTGCAAACGAATCTGTATGTATTACCATGCCCGTATTTTCCTTGCAATAATTAGTCATTCGAAACGAGATACTCCCTCCGTTCACTTTTGTAAGTCGTTTCAGACAACTTAAAATGAATTGTTTTGCACATTGTCTGAAATGTCTTCAAGGTCTTATAAAAATGAACAGAGGGAGTACTATAAATTAATTAATGAGGAGTTATTTGAAAAAAAATTGAAACATTATCCACGCTAATGTGGATTAGAGTGTGTGTCACATAATTAGTTATTTGAATTAGAGTGTGTGTCACATAGCGATCTCTAATTCTAACGTGGATTTCCCATTTCACTGTATCCATGCTACTTTTTTAATACAAATTCATATGTATATGATGAACACCATGGTAGTGAGAAAACTTTTGGATGGATTCAAACATATGGCCTACAAAATAGCACAATAAATCGAGTCAATGTCAACTTTTCGAAACCTAGTATGGCATGAATTCGAAATAATTAACCATATGCATGGTCCTCAGTTCAAATATTACAATGTACACCGAATTGAAACATCGATATTAAGTCTCATACTATCTACATTCAAATGTTGTTTTAGCCCCCCCTCACACACGCTACATACTTCTTGTATCGGTCAACCTTCCTCTGCTAACCACCTTAGGAAGCTATCGGTTTTCAACACACGTTCATTCTTTCTCTTCACGTTTCGATCTCTAAGTCTCTGAACTACACAACCCCATTTTCCACTCTGTTACCAAATGTATTTAACTCACGCACCCGCCATTGCACCCCATGCCGAGCTCTCTCTCTCCCTCTCCCTCTCATCCTATTGCGCTAAATACATGCATTTCCTATCTAGTCCGCCAACCTCTCGTGCGCACGCACGCACATTGTCTATCTAGGTCACTCCCTCGAGACTGTCTCACTCTTTCTTCCGCACGGCGGGCCACAGTCGCTCAATCTCGCTCTCTTTATCTGAGTCTCATTTAACCTCATTTTCTTTCACACACAAATGATACACCTCCCTGTTCGGGCCTCGATCGACACACTCTATACTCTCTCACGCAGATTGTCTATCTACTTCAGTCCATCCAAGCCGCCCCCACTCTTTCGACATCATGGCGGGCCACACTCGCTCAATCTCTCTCTCTCTCTCAGTATATATATATATATATATATATAAATATAAATAAATAAATATATATATATGAATAAACAGATGGTATATTCTGCTAATATTAGCAGAATAACTATTCTGACAACACTTCGGCACTGCACGCTCAACGCAAGTGCACGTCATTCTTTAAACCAAGTGTGCTGCAGTACTCACACGAGTGAACTTCTCGTCGGAAAAAACTGCACACATTGTTTTTTCGGTACTGTTTTTGCTCTAGTTTTTTAACCGTTTATCAGAATGAGACGTGTAATATATCGTTGAAAATCTATCGATTAGGTGCAACTTCGACATGTTGAACACTTTTCGAGATTCCACACGGTTTAAGAGCAGTTTTGAAAATGGTGCGGCCCATGTCGAGTGGCAGCGAGCGTTTTTTCGTGATTTGTTCTAAACCACTTGTCGGAATGAAGAAAATGATACACCGTTGGAAACATATCATCGAGGTGCATCTTTTTCATAACTACCATCTTCTCTAATTCATTACGGTTTAAGAGCAGTTTCAAATTTACTAAATGGCGGAATTCTGTTTTTCAAAAAAATTAAATTTTCGGTACTGTTTTCGCTCCAGTTTTCTAACCGTTTGTCAAAATGAGGCGTATGATACGCCGTTGGAAAGCTACAGACGAGGCTCAACTTTCATATGTTGAAATGTTTTTGGGATTCCTTACGGTTTTTAGTTGATTTTTGAAAATTGTGCGGCTGAAGATGAGAGACATTGGCTGTTTTTCGCAAAAATTTTACAAACTGCTAGTCGGAATGATTCAAACTATACGCCATTGGAAAGATATTGACGAGGCGCAACTTTTTCATGTAGAACACTCTCTCTAATTCTTTACGGTTTAAGAGGAATTTTGAATTTACCAAAATGCGGACACTGTTTTTCGCGACACCGAAATCGACGTGGGTACTTCATCCGACTGAAAATCGCACTGCATCAGAAGAAAAACCGCACTGCATCAGACGGGTAAGAGAACTGCTTGGTTTCTTTTATTCAAACATAATTTTTTCAAGGACGAGAAAGTAGAGTGCACTTCACATCGAGTGTAAATGAAGCACAACACTATCAAGAAGCGAACCGCACTACTTTTTTTGCTTCTGTAAGAATTTTTTGCACTTACGGATGAACAACATCATACAACAGACCGCACTGCATCGGACAGGCAAGTGAACCCCATAAGTTTTCTCTTTTTTCAAACTTTTCTACGCTTATTTGTGAACCTCATGGTCAAAGTTAGTGAACCGCGTGGCCTAGACTAGAGAACAACATTTTTTTGTTGGTGAAAGTAAATCGCAGGGCAGAAACTAGTGGACTTCATAAAAAGGAACAAACTTCTTCTGCGTTGATTTTTTATTGTTTTTACGAAGGGAATTTTCTTACAAAGGAACCACAGGAGTGCACTGCAAACATTCAATCTAAGGAGTGAATCACCATTCTTTTTTTCCTAAACGAATTGAGCCGTCTTGACCCCGAGTGAACTTCTAGAGCAAGGTTTTTTCATAGTGTTAACTTTTTTTTTGTTTCTTAATTTGCTCCACGGGTCCAAGTGAACTTCATCATTGTTTTTGAATATTTTTTCACAGTGAATAGTGTGAAAGTGTATTAGGTTACAATTTCTCGTCCCTGGAAATTTGCAAAACAAAAGAAACTGCATCAAACAAGAAAAGAGGACTTCACAATACATACATACTACATTTTGACTTATAAAAAGAAAATCAGGTTTGCCCCGTCCTCAAACAGTGAATTACAGCCGAGAGCCTGAAAAGTAAACGAGTTGCACACGACACCTGATACCGAACTACAGAACATCAGAAGCTAAAAAATTCATCCGATGCCCATGGATGAACCGCACGAGGGTGGACGGCGCACTGCATGGGGGATCCAGCTGCACTATAATTGCATGGCCAGGACCTCGCAATCAAAACGCACGCTGATTTGCAAACAAACTGCAAGCCGGCGTTGCGCCAATAGAGCGAGCAGGAGGCGTTGCTAGAACGAGAGGAGGATGGAGCAGCGCAGCACGGCGAAGGGCCAGTGGAGATGCCGACTATGGGGGAGGTACGAGATGGCGACCTCTCCCCAGAGTCGAGGAGGACCTCCATGGAAATCCCGTCAATGGCGAGCAGGGGGTACCATGCAAGGAGGGGTTCATCAAGCAGGCGGAGGAGCAACACTCCTGTCGAATGGGGGTATCAGCTGCTTTCAGAGGACACCCACGAGAGAAGATCTCCCATGATCCTCATGCGGTGCACTCGTCCGGGTGGTGCAGTGCAGTCACCGGGGGGATGCTCGAATCACTCATGCAAGATGGATCGGGTGCAGTACATTCCGTCCCCCTGCCCTCGGCGAACTGCAAAGAGTGGAGGGGAGAGCTGCACCGGTGGCTCAACGGAGTAGAACGCAGGGACGGACGAGGGGATGTGGAAGAGTTTAGGGGGATTGAATCGAGCTGCATAAATAATGCCATGGAACCACACGCTTCCGTGTTGCCTCACTGCATTTGGAAGAAAACTCCCCGTGGGGAGGAGGAAGCAGGAGGCGTCGGTGCACTGCTCATGGATGGCGGCAGAGCTAGGTGGGCCGGTGCGGCGGCTGAGGTAGAAGGAGGCCGGGGCGGCGGCGCGGGGGGCCATCGCGGCCTGGCTCCGGCAGCGGGGCGTCGCAGGGGCCCGCCGTGGCCTGGATCCAGCGCCGCCTCGTGCTGGGAAGTGGTTGGGGGAGGGTTGTATCGTCGGCGGGGGAAGCAGGTGGGGCTGCGCGCGGGGGAAGCAGGTGGGGCAACGGCA
>NC_041385.1:608587421-608615485 GCF_002162155.2 Triticum dicoccoides
GGTGGGGAATGGATGTGGTTAGATGGTGGGGGAGGGGGCACGAGGAGACGGGGAGTGGGGGTGGGCGGGTGGGCTTCGACCGGGGTGATTTTTTTTCCGTTGGTAGGTGGTTGTGGTTGGGGTGTTAGCAGAATAAGACTCTAGAGGGTGTTATCATAATAGACCCACCCTATATATATATATATACCTCTCTCTCTCTCTTTGTATGTCTCGATTGACCTTGCTCTTTCTCGGACAAAAACGATATATCACCATGTTTGAGCCCAATTCGACCTATTCACATTTTATACTCTCTCACGCACATTGTCTATCTAGGTCACTCTCTCCAACCCATCTCACTCTTTCGATCGCACGACGACCCTATGTGATCGATTGACCTTGCTTCCTCCCACACACAAAATATATCTACACGTCTATGACTGGATCATCTCTGAAGCTCTATCTTACAGCCCTCACCCTTGCCAAAAGCTCAATCGGACAATATCTATCCAGAGCATATATATCTGTTCAATGAATGTCGGACCACCTCACTTTGTCTCTATCTATATGTCTCTCGATTGACCTCGCTTTCTCACGCCGTATCTTCCGCGCATTGAAGCTACCTCTCCATCCCTTGCAAAGTCGGAGCTATTTACATTGCGAGGGGCACTGCAACCGTGGATTAATTTGTGTAGGCATTTATTCCGGTCGGTTTAGATTATATTTTCGTAGCATTCGGCCCACAACTACTCCAAACACCATGGCAACCCCCGCAACTCCCCTAGTTGATTTCCCTCTGGCTCGGTCATCGCTCTCTCTTGCACATCCTTTCTCGCCTTCAACGTCGCACCATGGTATTATTGCAAAAAACTCTGTTGTTCTCTTTAATTATTAGAAATAAGCTACAAAACTACACACTAATAGTCCACTTGGAATGGAACAAATTTCGACCCACAAATTAAAGTGCTACAAACTACACACCGAGGGGCTCACAAGTCATGAAACAAATTTGGACCCATATACAAATTAAAATAAATAAAGGATGAGGATCGAACATGTGACCAGGGTCTTCAAGCCGCATGTCAATAGGCAACATACGTAGAACAGCAATATTTGTTGTACCCCCTTTGTTCACATAATGTTTTTATATTACCACAACCTATTTAATGGATAACATGTAATATTATTTTTAGTACTATTCGCCTTCACTTACTGGTGGGTTCCATGTGAGCTCTCTCTCTCTCTCCTCCCCTTCTGCGTTTAGACGCATGGGCAAACACGAAGAACTCGCAGGTGATGTTACCGTTGACCATATCTGGACGCGTTCACAAGTTACGGCACCAGTTTCATGTACTAGCAGCACTAGTCAGTGTGTACGTGCAATGCACGTTAATTTGGAAGTATATTAAGTGCAAGCGGATATTAAGTAGGATATTATTTACGTGTTATTATGTGATTAGCACTATTTTTGACATGAAATTAACTGCACGCTAAACGTGTTGAGCGCTCGACATTGAAGCAGTCTACGTCATTGGATGACAAGGAATACATGTGGCTTGATGGCGTTAATTTGATACGGCTCTAGCAGAAGCATCAATCGATCAAACCATAGATTTCGTTCAGTCTGACTCTGACTTTAAGTTATACGACGATCGATATAAAATAAACGAAAATGATAAATGTTCGGATTTTAAGCATGGCAATCCGAATGTTTTTCATGGCAAATTTAGATTACGCGGCGGCGGCGAGGGCGTCTTGCGGTGGGTCGTCGGCCACTGACCGACGGTGACGGCGGCGTCTTGCACCATTGTTGGCATACTCCTGGACGTTGGCCTAGCCTCAAGGAAGGCCAAAATGTTCTGGACTTCAGAGCGAGTCAACTCGCGGGAGGAGGCGACTGGCGTTGGTGCAAGGAAGCGGTCGACGGCAGCCATCCATGCCGCTGAGGGGGGCACTGACACCCGCGCGGGGATAGGTGCTGTCAACGGCACGGTGGAGACATTCGTGTGCACGGGCACCGGCACGGGCGCGCACGTCAGTGCATGCACAGGCGCATGCGCTGGCAGGTGCATGGGCACCGGCACGGGCGTGTGCGTTAGTGCACGCGTAGGCGCATGCGCTGCCAGGTGCACGGGCGTGTGAAAGTCGGCGGGGACCTCATGGAACCCCGTGGCATCAAGCTCGGCGACAATGTGCGGCTCCCAGCCCATCAATACCACGGGGATGGGCGCTGGTGCAGTCGGGGCGACGGGAGCCGGAACAGGAGCGGGGACAGGCGCGACGTCTTCCCGCAAGGCCAGCTCAAGCTTGTCCCAAAGCGCCTTATGTTCTTGAGACTCCGACTGGGTGTCTTCCTCAGGAAACTAGAAGACTAAGGACAAACCATCGTGATGCGGCATGGCATACGTTTAGGTCAGGCTAGTTGGAGGTAGACGACAGGAGAATCAAAGAGGAAGAGAGAAGATTGTAGCGATACCAGTAGTGCGGGGTTGATTTTAAACTGCGGCGCCGACAACATTAAAAGTGGGAGCAGTTGGGACAAAGGTGGGCGGCGGAGCCTGGTCAAAGGGCTCGCCTCCTGGTGAGCCTGCACAACGGTCTTCTCACACGCCTCCCTGTCAGCCGACGCAGTGGTCTGCTCGCACACCTCCCGTCGACTCACACACTTGCTCGGACGGCACCTGCCGATGAGAAGCGGGACTCGTGGCGGCACGTAAACGCGCTCAGTTTCAATAGTGAAAGCATTTGCCTTAACGTGACAGGTCTTTGTTCCAAAATACCTTGGCTCTTCATTTGTCCAACTTGTCATAAGCAGCTTGTCTCAAATTGAAGAAAAAAAATTACAAAGTAATATTTGTGCCATATCACATGACCATGCTCAGTTTCAAGAATTTATGGTCACTTTTGGATTTTCTGAAATTTAAGATCCAGGATTCGAAACAATATCATAACCTGCATCATGCAATAAATTTTCAAGCCATACATCTGTCCTGTTGTATTTCTTAAGAAAGGATTTGGTCAAACATTTTGCTTAGTTAGACTTCACACAAGTTATATATGCAGAGTAAAAGGATAATCCCTCCTACCAGTGCATTGCCTGATATATTAACTCAAGTACTAGGCACGAACAAACGGGCTCAATTCTGTGCTCATCCTGGTGTAGTAGTAGTAGTAGTAGTAGTAGTAGTAGTAGTAGTACTAGGAAATGCAGTTGACGGGTGACCTTGGCGAGCGGCGACCGAGGGAATTGAACCGTGCTCGGCACAGTAGGTTACGTTGTCTAGTTACTAAAGCATCCCTCTGTTGTTCATCGGTAGTCATTATGGACTGGGGACATGAGGGGAATTTCCTAGGGCTGGATATCTGGCCGCCAGATATTTCGACTCGAAACACTGAGGCTCGACTGGTTGGGGTTGCGTAATGTGCGTACCACGCATGCCACCAGAAGGACACGAGCCCGGGTTTTTTAGGATCAACACAAGCCAAGGTCTGGCTAGTACGCCATTGGGTCCTACCATTCGAGAATACAAAAGGAACCTTTTAAATTGCCGAACGAATCTATGTGTATTACAATGACCGTATTTTCCTTGTAAATACTAATCTCAATGTGGTAATTGATTTATGAGGAGTTGTTGAATTATAGTGAGTTTGTGATATAGTGATCTCAACATGGATTTCACATTTCATGGTATCCCTAGTAAGTTTTTCAATGCAAATTAAAAATTAAAAGATGAACAATATGGAGGTGAGAAAACTTTGTATGTGTCAAGCATATGACCACACACACACACATAGAGACACACACGCACGAACACATCAACAATCCAATAAGTATAGTGCATCTATTTTTCCAAACAATGCATGTATGACACGAATTCAAAAATACTCCTTCTATTCCTAAATATTAGTCTTTTAGAGAGTTCAACAAGTGACTATATACAGAGCAAAATGAGTGAATCTAGACTCTAAAATATGTCTATATACATCCGTACGCGCCAGTCCATTTGAAATCTCTAAAAATACTAATATTTAGGAACGAATGGAGTAAAACGTAAGACATGCATGGTCCTCAGTTTAATATTTAAAATGAACATGAAACTGAAACATGACTATTAAGTCTAGTACTACAGTACATGCAAATGTTGTGTTTAGGCGGAGCTATGATTGTCGGGGGTCAACCCCTCGACCTTAGATAAAATTGTGAAGCTCTGTTTAGGGTTGTCTAGATTATATTTGTCCCCACCCTCCCAACCACCTATTGGTTGTGCACCCCCACCCCTCCTCCTTGGGAGAATATCATGTGCCCCCATACCTTAGATGCTATATGCCAATACGACTTGCTTGGAGCTTGTAGATCTGAGATATAGCAGCTGAATGATATCTTAATATTTTTACAGGAAACCTTGATGAGTTTGAGAATGGCACACAATTTGTACAAAAACTACTCAGATGCCCTTGGATCCCATATCCAATGACCTCGAAGCTCGTATCACCGTAGCATCTAAGATGAAGGAGGACATCATATTCTCCTATATGTAAGAATATCATGTGCTACCACACCTTAGATGCTTTGGTGATACAAGCTCTTCGGAGCCGTTGGATTTGTGACCCAACATCTCCTCAGTGGTTTGAATGGTTTTTTGTAGAAAAGCCCCCAAGAGTTCGGCCACTGCTTACATGCACAAAGACTACTCAGATGCCATTGGATCTCAGATCAAATGACCTCGAAGCTCATATCACCGTAGCATCCAAGCTACGATAGCACCTTATGTTTTCTCGCACGAGAGAATATGAGGTGCTCCCGCACTGTAGATTCTATGGTGATACGAGTTCACTGAGATCTAACGGCACACAGTAGGAGGTTTGAATGTTTTTGCAATATATGGCTGAGAGAGTTTGGGAAATGCGCAGAAAGTACAAGTACTATGCATGTGCCATATGATCACTGATCATACGACCTAGATGCTCATATCACCGTAGTGGGTAATTAAGCTACGGGGAGCACCTAATATGACCAACAGGGAGCCGTTGGATCGAAGATGCAGTGGCACACACGAGGCCTGAATGTTTTATTTGCAAAAAAACCTTTGGAGAGTTTGGAAATTGCGCATAATTACAAAGACTACTCCCAAGCCATTGGATCTCACTTCCAACGGTGTAAAAACTCGTATCACCATAGCATCTAAGTTACGGGGTGGATGTGATATTCTATGCCGCTGTCATTTTTGTTCGTAAACTTGCAACATAAATGTAACTCATGTCTTTACTTTTCTAACCGTGCAAAGTGTTTGTTCAAAAAAACCAGCCTACACTGAAATATCGGAACAACACACGAGGGTCCCACTTGTCATTAATCAAATTTGGACCAAAAACTAACAAATCTAAAAGACGAGATTCGAACTGGCAACCTGGACTACAAAGCGTAAGTCAATAGCCTGAACCAACAACAGTTGTTGGCTTTGTCCCATAACTTGATTTTATACAGTATTATGTTGAGTAGAGTAGAGGGAGTGCCTCATCAACACGTGCATGACCATTGACTCACTTACTGGTGGGTCCAAGGTCTACGATCTCAATTTCTCTTCTCTCGATCATCTAACCTTTGCACGGGCACACACGAAGAGCGGCGCTAGCTTGCCGTGGTGTTATTACAACTAAAAAAAGCTTGGAAAATAGAAGAATCTCCTAGAACAATAGACATTGTGGCTGGTCGAGACAGAGCTAACCACATCTGTCCTCCGTGCCACGTTAGCATGATGAAGTTGTCTAGCTAGTGGGGTGTTTTTGACCGACTGGCTGGGTCCCGAGGTCGAAACATAGGTACTACGTCTGATACAGTATATTTTTACATGCACATTTTTCCTCCGTGCCGAGACGTGACACACCCTACCATGCGGTTTCGGGGTCCTCCCGGGTGGTGTACGCATATATTCTTCCTGACGTGGGACGCCCTACTGCATTTTCTGGGTCCTCCTCGGTCGTAGCGCCAAAGCAAGTAAATGAGTCGTCAAATCACGAAAGACCACCTTTCCCACTGTCGGTGTCAGAACTGGCGGATCTCGGGTAGGGGGTCCCAAACTATGCGTCTAGGCGGATGGTAACAGGAGACGAGGGACACAATGTATTTACCCAAGTTCGGGCCCTCTCGATGGAGGTAAAACCCTACTCCTGCTTGATTAATATTGATGATATGGGTAGTACAAGAGTAGATCTACCACGAGATCGGAGTGGCTAAACCCTAGAAGCTAGCCTATAGTATGATTGTTGTTCTTCCTACGGACTAAAACTCTCCGATTTATATAGACACCGGAGAGGGCTAGGGTTACATTGAGTCGGTTACAATGGGAGGAGATCTTCATATCGTATCGCCAAGCTTGCCCTCCATGCCAAGGAAAGCTCCATCCGGACACGGGACGGAGTCTTCAATCTTGTATCTTCATAGTCCGGGAGTCCGACCAAAGGTCTTAATCCGGCCATTCGGACACCCCCTAATCCAGGACTCCCTCAGTAGCCCCTGAACCAGGCTTCAATGACGATGAGTCCGGCACGCAAGTTGTCTTCGGCATTGCAAGGCGGGTTCCTCCTCTGAATATTCCGTAGAAGATGTTGAACACCAGGGTAGTGTCTGGCTCTGCAAAATAAGTTCCACGTTCCACCGTAGAGAGAATAATATTTGCATCAATCGAATCTGCTGACGTATTCCGCAGCGTGATATCATGCCACGGCCAGGCTTTTATTCATTTTACCGTTCCACCTTGGCGCGTTTAGCGAGGCGGTTTTCTTGGCACGTATTGTCAAAGCAGCGATCGTGTCCCCTTATTCCGGGATTCTCATCAATATAGGTGTGGGTAACCCAACCGTGACTTAGGAATGACTCCCTAATTGAAAGCGAGTCTCAAACGGTTACGGGGAGGGCTCTTGGTATTCACCTCCTTTATAAAGGAACCAAGGCCCGGCTCCATTATTCTTAAACCAATCAAATCCGCCCCTCGCTTCGAGTTCCAACACCCAAAGCTCTAGTTTTAGGCGCTTCGGACCTTCGAAGATGTCCGCTCCGAACCTCAAGGCCGGTGGATGCCTTCCTCCATTACGGAAGACGATGTGCTGAAGCTAAGAGATGCCAGGTATCTAACCGGCGAAATCTCGCATAGACTGCCTACTCAAGGGCAAGCTGTTCCCGCTCCCCAGCCTGGTGAAAGCGCGGTGTTTTCATCTCACTTCCTTCGGGGACTAGGCTTCCCGATCGATCCCTTTGTGAGGGGGATTATGTTTTACTACGGGCTGGAGTTCCACGACCTAGCTCTAGAGTCCATCCTCCAGATCTCATCATTCATTGTCGTGTGCGAGGCCTTCCTCCATATCACCCCTCACTTCGGATTGTGGCTAAAAACTTTCAAAGTGGAACCGAAAATGATCGAGGGGCAGCATGCTGAGTGCGGAGGGCTATAATAAGCAAGATGGACGATGCTCCCTGGCCCGAAGGCTCTTTTCAAGAGGAGCTCGGCTTATGGCAACAGGACTGGTTTTACATCACAGCCCCTAGGGGCACCACATGGGTGGCACCGCCTACTTTTCGCTCGGGTCCCCCACCATGGCTGGCGTCATGGGTTAATGAAGGACTTATCTGGGGGATGCCAAAAGACGTGCCCTTGCTGCAGGGCCGTATTCGAGATCTTCTAGAAAGAGATATCAATCTGACCGTAGTGGCGCAAGTCATGGTGATTCACCGCACACTGCCCTGCAAACGTCGACCTCTCCGCCTGTGGGAGTTCAATCCGGAGGGACCACGAGTCCTACAACATTTCATGGGAATGACACCCATGGAGATGTACAAATTGTTTTTTGGATCACAAGCAAGGTGTCCGGATTTGTCCGAGGACGCACGTCTGAGCTGCAACCGCCCGGATGCTAAAGTAAGTAGCCCCGTATTTGAACACACCATCTATATTTTTATCAAATCTACCCTTTAGCAGAGTTGCCCTTTGAACAGGAGTGAATAGCGAAGGCAAAGCTTATCAGGTGTCCTGCCCCCCTGCCCGAGACTGTACCGAATCCCATGCTAACCAGGATGCTGGAGGCCGCGCCGTTGGCGGAAGGCGAAGGGGGGAACCAAGGAGCTACCGCCTCCACGAAGGAGGCCGTTAGGAAGGGAAGAATCGAAATTTCTCCCGACCAGGGAAAGAAAAGGACTGCCTCTAAAGACCCGGAGGTGATAACCTCAAAACGGGGAAAGAAATCTTCGTCAGAGGGTTCGGCACCAGAGAACGCCCCAGCCGAATCGCCCCCTAAAGGGTATCCGCTCTCCCCCGAGGCGTAAGTGAAGGGAGGGGTTCCATGATGAATCAAATTCATGTTTTATTCCTGAGGAAAATAACCGAAACATTATCTTGCAGTTCGGATCTCAACCCTTCTCAGCAGAGCTCATCTTCAGGGGATCTTCGTCCAGAGATGATAGAGAGTGAAACGCCTCCCCTTGTTCCACCGTCTCACGAGGCTGGCGACCCCGAGGTATCGTCTCGGAGGGATTTTTCAAGTCCGGACCCTGGGAAAGGTCGTCAGACTAGTCCGGCACCCTCTTGCGCGCCGGCGGAGGGGCTGAAGGATCTGCTTAATAGGGCATCCATCTCAGAAGATCACCGTATGTTGATGGATACGGTGATTGGAAAGATTTCATCCACGTAAAGCGGATTGTACGAGGCTGCCAGGAGTTTACTAACAGGCTTTGAGGTATGTAAAAAGGTGTACCTTTTGGTAGAGCCGCATATTAGATGTGCCCTGTATGAATAGTAGCCCCTGAGACTCTGTGTGTCGTCATGAGTGACAGCGCACAGAGGATCATAACCCCAGGTATAATGTGCCGCCTATTCCATGAAGGTGGCGAGGCGTTCGGTGGCTATCCGGACTGATGAATCTGCGGAACTAAAGCGGCAACTTGACGTAGCAGATGCCGACATCGTGCTTGGACATAAGCGGCTAGACGAGGCTCAAGGTATGTTCAAAAGACACCCAGTAATAGGAGCTTGATGCTCAGGCCTTATATATGTTTTATGTAGATGGTGCTGCTATCGTGGAGAACCTTCGGGCGGAACTTGCCCGAGAAAAGGAGCAAGCAAGGAAGAGTGATGCGGCTGCCATTAAAGCGGCTGAAGAGCTAAAAGCCGAACAGGCTGCTCACTGCCAGAGCAAGAAGGAAATGGATGAGATGGCCATAAAACTGAAGGATGCTACCGACTGATGTAGATTTCTTGAACAAGAAGATATGGCGGCTCAGAAGGATCTTCAAAAGATCACTGCCGAAGCCAAGGATACTCGCTCTGTCATGAGAGTGATGAAGGAGGAGCTGCGTCAGGCCGGAGATATCACGGTTGGAAAGCCTTATATGCTGCGGATGAAGTTCGGAGACCCCAAGTATGCTCCATTAGACCGGCAGTGGAGTTCGGAAAATGCTTATCTGGATTTGGCCGCAAGTGCGGCGGACGCGACTGAACACTTCTGCAGTCGAGGTGACCATGAATTGGAAGAGCTTTTCTGGTCGCAGTACCACAATCCAGAACGCCCACTGTCAGTATCCGACCATTTAGCCGCCTGGGCGGAGCTGAACAGATTATCCGGACTCGCCATGAAGTATGTTGCGAGTCGTCTGTGGCCGGAGAATCCGGAGCCGAAGAGTTATTTTGGCTTAGTGCAGCAGTTCCTTGGTTCGGTGCCGCATGCTGATGCAATGAAGAGGTCGGCGTGTATAGAGGGCGCACAGATGGCTCTTGCCCATGTCAAAACATACTGGGCAGATATGAAGGCCAGTATTGTTGCGTCCCAGGATTTGGACGAAAGCCGAGTACCTGCCAAGCACTATTTTGAGGAAGTTCTTCCTGGCGCTCGTATAATAGAGTCGCAGTGCTCGAAGGATGTTGTGTTCGAATAGCTTATACTATTTGTAAGACGAATTGTGTTTTTATGAAAAAAGCTTTTTTATACTTGTGCTTGCAAGAATCATGATGCCTCCTATGCGGCCATTTAATGTATATATTTGTATATAGCCTGAAAGATGGCAGTCGTTGGCTTTAGCCCTCACGCATAGAATGCGGGGGTGTTCACAAAAAGGCGCCTTTTCACACTTTATCCAATGTCTTGGTCCTACAAAGGAGGTGGTGGCGCGGCGAACTAGGCAACCGGACTATAATGCTTTATCACTTTCACTTAGCCATAGGAGTTTGACAGTGGGGCTACTAAATAGCCCCTAGGGGCACCGCTCTCGCCCGAATTCGGGGCGCGAGTGTGCCTGACCGGGAAGCGGCCCTTCGTTAATGCGGGGGGATCCTAAAGATTCTGAAAGTCATCAAGTGGTTGACCAGTCTCTCGCTATATCATGACAGTCAGTTTTCGGCTTTCTCTATAGAGGTGCTCACCCGGCCGAACCGGGGCACAATCGCAGTAGTTCTCCTTGTGCCGCGTTAGCTGATATAACGGAACGTAAGGCAGCAAAACACAGGAGCTGGGCAAACCCAACATTTGACCAAAGACATGATTCGGAGCTGATGCATATAGGGCCAAACTCGCGACGCCGAACACTCCCTAAGGTATTCGGTCTTTATGAAGACGGACCGAAATAGAGCCCTTGGTAAAAAAGCCCCTAGTGTCCAGGTATGTGCAAAAATTCTGGCGTGGCCACATGCCAAGACGCCAGTCTCCTCCTCGGCTATAGAGAAAACCGGGGGATGTTATCAACAAGAGACAGTAAAAAAGGTTTACGCAGGGTCTTAATCTGAAAAGAATCCTTGAAACGGGTCCCTGCTGCACGTCTGTGCCTGTGTCTCCGTTGTGCCATATCCTGGACGGGCGTAGCGCGATGTTCGTCTGAGAAAGAGAGGAACTTAGTAAAAAAAAGCGTGCGAGAAATCTATATTGAAATAAATAAAATATAGTTGGAGCAGGAGGTGGGCCGTATTGTCTCCGGGCGTGAGCACACGGAGCCCCTTGCATGGGGGTATGCGGCTATTAAACATGTTGACGCCGGACTCGTCTAGCCGTGTCCGGGGTAGTAGGGCTGGATTTGTGGGTGGCTGTCTAGGCAGCAGCACCCTTGCCCATACTTTGCGGGTCAATTTATGTTCCCCTGTAATGAAATGATGCCCTTTGGGCCGGGCATTTTGAGTGTAAGGGATGCGTAATGCGGTATTGCGTTAAAGCGGGCGAAAGCTTCACGTCCCAGTAGCGCTTGATAGCGATACGAATGGGGCAATGTGGAATGTTAGATTTTCGCTGCGGAAGTTGTCGGGTGATCCGAACGTGACTTCTAGCGTAAGGGAACCCATACTTGGGGTATCCGGTCCTGGCGTTACTCCTTGAAAGGAAGTGTTGCCGAGGTGGATTATACCTTGGTTTACCCCGAGTTTGCGGACTGTGTCCTGATATAGCAGGTTCAAGTCGCTGCCGCCGTCCATAAGGGAGTTTTTAAATTGGAGTCCGTTAATAATTGGATTTACGACCAAGGCAGTCCAGGCTGCGTTTTGGTCTCCTCTGGAGTAATCCTGCTGATCGAAGGTGATTGGTTGTAACAACCAGTGGGGTTTCTCCTCCCAGGCTGGCTGTACGGCGCGTGTCTTCGTGGATGCCGTTCTGCTCTTCCCTTTTGTCACGTGAAGTAGATTTACTGTCTTGACTTCTGCATGTGGGCTGCATCATCATCTTCGCTTGTTGTGTTGATCCCCTTGTGCTCGGCGTTGAGCTTGCCGGACTGCTTAAAGACCCAACAATCTCTGTGGGTATGGTTTGCAGGTCTCCCCGGAGTGCTGTGGATTTGACATATTTTGTCCAAAATTTTGTTGAGGTTGGATAGCTTGTCCCTATCGTCTTTGGGGGGCAGCTTTTTCTGATTTTGCCGAGAGCTTGTGAATCCGGCGATTACTGTCGTGCTCATCGGGCTGTTGTCCTTTATCCGGCGCAGTTCTTTGTTACGGCGCGGCTTCCCGTGCCCATCTCTAGATTCAGACATATTCGGGTTACTGGTGCTGCTTCTCGCCAACCAGCTATCCTCTCCTGCGCAAAAGCGGGTCATGAGGCTTGTTAACGCTGCCATTGTTCGCGGCTTTTCTTGGCCGAGGTGTCTGGCGAGCCATTCGTCTCGGACGCTATGCTTGAAAGCTTCTAGGGCCTCTGCGTCCGGACAGTCGACTATCTAATTCTTTTTTATAAGGAATCTATTCCAGAGTTTTCGGGCTGACTCTCTGGGCTGCTGAGTTATATGACTCAGATCATCTGCATCCGGGGGTCAGACATAGGTCCCTTGAAAATTTGCCCGGAAAGCATCCTCAAGCACTTCCCAACTTCCTATGGTGTTTTCGGGAAGGCTTTTGAGCCAATGCCGAGCTGGCCCTTTGAGCTTAAGGGGTAAGTATTTTATGGCGTGGAGGTCTTCTCCTCTGGCCATGTGTATGTGGAGGATGTAGTCCTCTATCCAGACTCCAGGGTTTGTTGTTCCATTGTATGCTTCTATGTTGACTGGTTTGAATCCGGCTGGGAATTCATGATCCAACACCTCATCGGTAAAACATAGGGGGTGTGCGGCGCCCCTGTATTTAGGCGTGCCGCGATGTTCGGGTATTTTCTGCGTTGCATCACTCACTAGAGCTTGCTTTATTGGCCTATAGATGGATCTGGTTGGGCCAGTTTTCTGGTGCGAATTCTTGGACGGATCGCGCGCCATATTGAGTGCGGCGTCCTTTGATGCGTGAGATTGATCGTAGGGTCGTCTTTCCGACCTTGTGACTTCCTTATTTTTTGACTGTGGGGGCTTTATGGCCTCTTCGTCAAATTCCGGTAGTAGTTTCCGCTTCGGATAGCTCTTTGTGTGGCGACTACTGCCATACTTGTGTGCGGTATTGAGTACTTTGCCCCATCTGATCCTGAGTGCATCTTCCGCTGTCTTGAGCCTCCGCTTCTGCTTTCTCAGGCTACGTGCAGTGGCGATGAGCCTTTGGTGGAGGTTCTGATGTTCCAGCAATTTGTCTGGTGTGAGGTCGTTCGGGCTATTATCTTTCCCGGGGATTGGTTGTTCGGATTGTCCGCCCTGTTTGGACGGATGCTCGATGGCATGTTCATCGTTTGTTGAGTCACCCTGCTCTATGGGTGGGTCTTTGTCGAGGTGGGGCTTGGCCTTACGCTTACGCCGCCGCTTTGATTGTTTTTCGGGGGAGCGATCCCTGGCCGCATCCTTTTGGTCCTCGTTGTCGTTTCTGTTGTATGTGTCCACCATGCATACATCGTATGATGAGGTGGCTTTCCGGTGCCCTATAGGAGCTGGTTCTTGATCGTCTCCTTTATTGGCGTCCATACTGTCGATATCTTCGGAGTCGAAATCGAGCATGTCGGTTAGATCATCGACAGTGGCTATCAAGTGGGTGGTGGGTGGGTTTCGAACTTAGTCGTGCGCATCCCAACCACCCCGACCGTAGTCCGGCCGGGGTTCTTTCGACAAATAGAGAGATTTTAGCGAATTTAGGATATCGCCAAAGGGCGAGTGCTGAAAGACGTCCGCGGCGGTGGACTCCATGATCGGAGCCCGATCAGGTTCGATCGAAAGGGGTGCGGAATATTCATAGTCCGGAACGGAGTCCGGCACCTTGGAGTTACCGGCCTTGCAAAGGACTTGGCTGGTATTCGGCTCTATCGCCGCAGAGATTGCGGCTCCTGGGGCGGCATCCAACCGTCCGTCCCTGGCTAGTGCAGTCGGCTCCGAACTAATGGTCGGGGGAGAACACCTGAGCGGTGCTCTGGTCGCTGTCCGGCGGCAGAGCTAGATCATGCCCATCGAGACAGTGCGGCGTGGCCGGTCGTGGCCCGAATCCGTCGAAGATCAAGTTCCCGCGGATGTCGGCCGTGTAGTTTAAGCTTTCAATCCTGACCTGATGGCCAGGGGCATAGCTTTCGATCTGCTCCAGATGGCCAAACGAGTCGGCCCGCAGTGCGAAGCCACCAAATACGAAGATTTGTCCGGCGAGAAAGGTCTCATCCCGGACCGCATCGCGATAGACGAGCAAAGAAGCCATCGGGCCTAAAGGCGACGACACAGAGGAACTATCAATGAAAGCACCAATGTCGGTGTCAAAACCAGCGGATCTCGGGTAGGGGGTCCCGAACTGTGCGTCTAGGCGGATGGTAACAGGAGACGAGGGACACGATGTTTTTACCCAGGTTCAGGCCCTCTCGATGGAGGTAAAACCCTACTCCTGCTTGATTAATATTGATGATATGGGTAGTACAAGAGTAGATCTACCACGAGATCGGAGTGGCTAAACCCTAGAAGCTAGCCTATAGTATGATTGTTGTTCGTCCTACGGACTAAAACTCTCCGGTTTATATAGACACCGGAGAGGGCTAGGGTTACACAGAGTCGGTTACAATGGGAGGAGATCTTCATATCGTATCACCAAGCTTTCCCTCCACGCCAAGGAAAGCTCCATCCAGACACGGGACAGAGTCTTCAATCTTGTATCTTCATAGTCCGGGAGTCCGGCCAAAGGTCTTAGTCCGGCCATCCGGACAGCCCCTAATCCAGGACTCCCTCACCCACCGAGTACATCAGTGAAGCACGATGGCTAGCTAGTTGGGCTAGTTCGACCGATTAGCTAGGCCGCTGCCACATTTGTTTCTTGACCCCTTTTTTATCTACTTACCGGCAGGTAAATATAAATATCCACCGCGGCGTTGCTCCGGTGTTTGGGTGCGGCAGGATTTTTAATTTTTTGTTTGACGGGAGCAGGCACGACAAGAATTTTAATTTTTTGATTGACGGGAGCAGGCGCGGCAGCAATTAGTCATGATGACTCCGCCTGTAAAACCCACTGCTCCGTGATGTGAGAATTCATCGACTGGTGTTTTACCATGGTTTAAACCAAAAGATTCCCCGCTCCTCGGCTAGCTCCCTCCGCCTTCCCGTAGATTGCATTGCCTTTCAGCCGTTTCGCCCCCTTTGCTTCCTCTCCCCATTGCTTCTACTTGGTGCCATGGCGGCGCAGCAGATCACGGAGTCCGAGGTGAGGCGCCTGACACATGAGCTCCACGCCAAGGATGCGGAGCTCAGGGCCAAGGACATGGAGCTCCGTGAGCTCACGGAGGAGAGGAGTGCCATGCTCCTCCGTTATGTGCGGGAGTTCATAGAGCTTCAAAAGCGGCAGACGTCCATCACAAAGATGCTCGAGGCGTCGACGGCGTTGCTGCAGAAAGCGGGAGATATGATAGGCCGTCAGGGGAGCCGGCTGGAGTGCGACCGGGCCGATCGTGACGAGGTCCAGGATCGCCTCAACCACTTGGTGAACCAAGTTGCCACACACGTGTTGCGGCTGCATGATACCTACCGTCGTGCCAGCGCGACCATGCCGGCCATTGGTCTAAACCCGTTCGACCACCCGGTCGACTTCAATGAGCTGCGACTTCCTGACCTGGTCTGCTTCTTCACCTATATCTCCGAGTAGCTGAGCCGTCTCCGTGCGATAGTGAGGCCGGAGCTGGACAAGGAGGGGTTGCAGGCTGTCATCGCCGTTGCCGGGTGAATCCTTTCAGGGCTCCGTCATCGGAATCCGTTCGTGCCATTGGACGTTGTCTTTGAGGAGATGGCTTCCGTCGACCGGGAGCGGGCTCTGCGGGCAGTTGCACCCTGCATCGCCGACGTTGTGCGCCTCGAGAAGCAGAGGGACTTCGGTGGTGTTTAGGCGCCCTCTGCATGGGCATGTCCATGTCTCAATGCAACATGACCATTGGTTCAAACTCAGACGGTGCAGATCAAGCACTATAGCACAAAGCATGTGTGTGTGTGTTTGGTTGCATTCTCATCTCAATATAGTTGTTTCCTCTTCGTGTATTTGTGTTAACCTACTAGTGTGGACTCATCCACCCTTCATGCACTCTGCCAAACACCCAAAAGTGGGCCGAGAAGGGAACTTTGGCTCCCATCCCATGCACCCTTCATACACCCTGCCTAACACTATTCATGCTTCATATGGTTCATGTTTCGTGGAGTACTGTAGCACCATACTCTCCATGTGCTATAGACCTAGTTCTATTAACATTGATCTCACCGTTCATTCTCGACCGGATAGTCGAAAAAGAGGTACGATGTTACTACATTACTGTAAATATAGTTGACATGTACACAACATCATTTGTTATCGTCATATCTGACTACACTAGCAACAAGATTATGTAGTACTGACGTATGAACCACTGCACATTCCTAGTAGTAGGAGCATTGTGTATGTTCATGTGGCTGCCGTGTTTTGCACTCCTCCGTTGTAAGAGTGGAAACGCTTGTTGTAATCTTTTTTTTCCAGAAAAACAGTGGACGCGCTCTATCGTGCGGATCCTCCTCTAGGCATGCACTAAAATACTCACTTTCGCCGAGGTGTGGGACAGCCAGCATCTGGGTCCACCAGCCATGCACTAAATTACTCCGTAGTAGAGTGACAGTAGACTACCCCGATCGAAGCGCTGCAGTAACGCCCAATGAGCCGTCAAATCACAAAACCCCCTCCTTTCCAGCAGTAAGTTGGATGGACAAAGCAACCATCATTTCACTCTTCTCTCTCAGCTTCCTCTCTTGAAGAAAACCCCCACTCGCTTAATTTCTCTCTCATCTCGTTCCTCATTTCACTCTTCTCTCTTAGCTTCCTCTCTTGGATGGATGCTGGAGCACCGGCCGACTTGATGTCTGTGGCTCTGGCAAAAACCGTCCAAGCTCATGGTACGAAGAAGTGCAAGCACCCCACCGAGACTACCGCAGTCAAGCTCAAAGCCATCGCCCTCTCTATGCCCCCCTCTCCGGGATCCCTCGTTAATCAAGTCCAGGTAATATCTCTTCTTGACGATCTTTCTCTCGATCTTGATAGTGTTTTTTCATCTAACACGCAGTACTAGTACTAGTAGTACAACTTTGTGGGTGATCTTGCATGTGATTTTAGTGTGCCAAATGATGGTTCTAAATTCCTCTTTTGACCAAAATATGCGAGAGGTTGACACAAATTTCTTATAGATTAGTTTCAACTACTCCCTCTGTCCCAAATTTCTTATCTTAGCTATACATCCGTATCTAGACAAATCTAAGACAAGAATTTTGGGACGGAGGGAGTACTTTATGAACATCAATGCTACCTTTGAAGAGGGTATATTTGCCTCAGTAACTTGTGTTATGGATATTGCAAGTAATCCCTCTGCTCTCATGCCTTTGAAGACATGTTCTAGTGTCTTTGTTCACTCATTTCTGCGTGTATATGTAGTCATATATGGAGTATAATATCGAAAATCATCTTATATTTCTAAACGGAGGTAGTAATAAAATATGGTTTCTGTTTGAATTAGAACCAGGTCCGCGGTGGAGATGAAGTTCCCAAAGTCATGTTGTGTGAACTGGAAGACCCGAGGATGAGTTCTACTACTAAACTATCCAGCTGCTGTGTCCTTGTCGCCACCTGTCCTGAACTAGTGTTTTCCTGTAGCATTGTTGTCAGGCGTGTTCTCAAGGCTGTACTTGACCACAACAATTTCCTGGCTGTGCCTTCGATTATGATGGGTGTGGTTCTTGTAAAGCTTCCCAACAAATCTGATGCGGCCTGTCTTCATCATCATGTTTATGAGTGGAAAGACCACTCTGTTAGGTTCTCCAAGGTTGATGAGATGGTGATGGTGCATGTAGACATCTCTCACGAAGTCCATGGCCTAGTCAGTTATGCGGGGTTCATCCCGTAGGTCGGTGGCAAGAAATAGTGTGCAGAGTTTAATTAGTGCAACTTTGGTTGTCTGTAGTAAGTACTATTGTTAAGTTCTTGATTTGTGTTTGTGAACCCTGTATTGTTTATTAGTACTGCCGCTTTTGGTGTGTGGTCAGTCCTGAGAACGGTCTATGTTAATGTCTGTCCACTCAATTCAGTCAGTATATTTTGAAGTATCCAGATCATCTTTTTTGTGAGGACGGTTAATCAATTATGGTTACACTCCAATATCTGTATGCATTGCAGGGTTTATCACACCCACCAGAATTTTGAGTCCCATGGATGTTCGGTCCATACGATTTGTCACGACCTTTGGACTGTCCTGCTTGTGGGAGTAGGTGGGGCCCCTGCATGCCACCCATAGTTGGACGATCAATCTTCTGTTTAGTACTTAAACATAGTGATTTCCTGGTAAGGATTCACTCGTGTCACATCCAGTAAACCTTATTGATTTACTGTCTAAATCTTATTGATTTAATGTCATGTTTTCTTTCTTTTCCTGCAATTTTATGATGCAGGTTTTGCCATGTGACATTCATCACAGAATAAACCGTTTGGTTTGCTCTACGATGGCTATTTTGGCAGGTTTCACTTCTTATGTCGTGTCAGTAACGAAGGCACTGTCCATCACTTATATTACTGGAAAAAATTGGATCAGTCTGTTGTTTGAGTACAAGCTAAATCCCTATGATGAACTGCAATTTGGTTTAACAAAAACGCCACAATTAGTCCTTCTCGTGTTTAAAAGAAATGAAGAAAAAAGCTGGATCACGGTCACGGATCCTAGTCAAGTTAGAAAGCTGATCATAGAAGACCAGACACGATCATCACTGTCTCGCACATCGATACCACCTTCAGTAACGGATCGAGCACCGGCAGTTGTTCTAGCACTGACAGCGGCAGCAGCTCAGTCTGATCCAGCTGAGGATTGGGCACCGACCGTGTCAGCGGATCAGTCTGATCTACTGGAGGATCGGGCATCAACACCAGCACCTGCTCCGACACTAGCACTAGCTCTACAAGGAGCACCATCTCCGGCAGCAGCAGTGACTTCGGCACCTGCACCAACACTTGCACTTGCTTCTGCTCCGGCCCGTGCAGCGGCAACCAAACAAGCAGTTGCACCGGCAACAGACTGGGCTGCAGTTCGCACTTCATATACGAAAGTCCTTACAAAAACCGACATGTCCACCTTGTTGGTAAGCATTGGCCGCCCAAGTGCTTCATTCTTTTTTATTTCCATGTTGTTTCACATGATTCACTGTTGTAACATCCCAAATTTTCAATTTGGAATGTTATACACTAGATCACCTTTGCATATCATATTTTATTGCTTTTGGCTTGATCCTAGGAATTCTAAGCAACTCAAGGATCCTCCGAGAGAGTTGGGGATTTCGTTATTTTGATATTTGAGTTTTCTCAAATTTTGAAAATTGGATCATTTGATTTTATTTATTTTATCTTCACTTATTTCAATTGTAAAAATATGAGAGAGGGAATAAAATGACTTTCCCAAAATAAAGAAATATTGAGGATTTAATAAAAAAATCATATAAGATTTTATTTTGGAGTTTTTGGCTATTTTATGTGAATTTAGGAAAAATTGCACGTTTTTAAAAACTGCATTTTAGGGCCAAGAAAATGTTCATCTCGTTCTAAATATTTTATTTTGACGATGAAAATTTATATTGGCATTTTTAGATCTTTATTTATTTTTCTAGGATTTTTCTTAGTTTTCGGCGGAATTGTTTTTATAAGAAGGCCTCGCGCCCGACTGGTCCGAAGGCCCAGCCGAGCCGGCCCGCGCCGCTGCCGTCTCCCAATCCGGATCGGGACCAGAGTACCGATCGCCGCTGCCGCCCGAGTCCGGGAGGGCCACACCGCCACCACCCCTCCCACAAGCCACCCACCCCATATAAACCGACCCGGGGGCCCCCTTGGAGCCCCAAAGTCGTCGCCGCCGCCAGGAGTCGTCGTCGCCCCCGCAAGCTGCCCGCCCTGCCGCCTTGCGCCGCCACCGCCGCCAGGAGCCCTGCCGCCGCAGCCCCGCCGCCCCGCAGCCCCGCCGGACCCTGCCGGACTTCGCCGGAGCCCGAGCCGAGGTAGCCGCACTGCTGCCCGGTTTTCTAAAGAAAACCGATCCGTTTTTCTAGAAAACCCTAGGTTTTATTTTTTAGAACAGTTTATTTTTTAGTTTTTTCCTGTTTATTTATTTAGCAAGCGTTCGTTCGATCATTCGTTTTAACGGACGAGTTCACCGTTTAGTTTCAGTTAACGAATATTCCTTCATTAATCCGTTTGTCAATTTTTCTTTTTCTTGGATTTTCCGCGATTATTTCTGATTGTGATTTCTGATCCGATTTTCGTTCTAGTATTAATTTTCGCTCGTTTATCGGAATCAGGCGATTCAGGCGCCTAGAGTTTCATATCGAAACCCTCTTTCCGTTTAATCTACTCAAACATGTTTTTACTTCTGCAAAATTTGACCTAGGTCCAGATTAGTAAACAAAGCTTGTTTCTTTCGCCGTTTGTGTTTCGTTGCTTCGTTCGATATGATTCTTTTTGCAAACCAGAGTTCTTAAGTTGAACTTTCTGGTTATTTCTCTTATTTGTGTTTTACCTGTGCATTAGATGAGTACTTATTGTATGCTTGTTTGCTTGTTTGTTTGCGATAGAGTATCCGGAGTGTGCCGCTTACTACTTCGAAACTCTAGGTTTCACGGATCATCAGCAAGGCAAGTAACACTTTGATCATACCTCCTTAATACCCCATTTTATTGCATTAGATCAATCCTCAAACAATTGCATGATTAGGATCTAATTAAATTGTGGGATTGGGAAGTAGATGAGTTAGTACCTATTACATGTTTTATTATCAAACCCTTGGGAGTTACTTCTACGTTTGCTTATTGCCATGCTATGCTAGTAGACGTGGATTGGGTGAGTGTATCCATGACAGATGTGAGATTGTTAATTAATGGTTTATTTAAGGTGGCAACTTTAACACACATCTGGGTGGATTGAGGCACCTGGGTATTCCAGCGATTGCCTGTTTTTTTATGGACCGCCACCCAGGCTCAAAGGGATCATGAGATTATTCATGCTAGAAACTTCCGTGTGCAGCCACAAGCTACTATGGGCTCTAGCATAGTTGATTAAGTCATGTGAACTCTTACAATGGTAGACTAGCAGATGTAGGGGAAAGTAGGTGTAACTGTCTACCCGATCGTAAGGTGCTAGTGCTTTTGAACGACTATGTCTCGGTCATCCATCTCTCAAACACCATGTAGTGCGAGAAAACCAAAGGAGGAGATCGAGTCTTGTGGGGAAAAGTGCGCAAACCTCTGCAGAGTGTACAAACACATCATGGTTAGCCGTGTCCCCGGTTATGGAGATCTTGAGTATCTAGTACTTGGATTATCATGTGAATCTCATCAAGTTACTTTTAATTTAATTTGTTGGGTTTAATGATGATGCTTAGCTGGGATTGAGAGGGTGTCTACACTCTCAATGTTTAACAACCACCATGATAGTTAAATAACTTTATTCTTTTGAAGTAGGGAAAAATTGGTTTATGCAAAACTATAACCGTAGAGCTTTCCACCAGCCATATATGCATGTAGTATAGCATACTTCTGTTCATTACTCTCTATGTGTTACATTGCCAGTATATTCCATGTGTTGACCCGTTTTCGGGCTGCAACGTTCATGTTGCAGACTTTTCAGACGACGAGTAAGGTGCCTTAGGTCATGGTTCTATACTCAATGATGCCGTTGGAATTGATGGACTCACTTATCTTCCAAGCCTTCCGCTGTTATCGCTATTAGATGGCCTTAAGCCATATTTATTGTAATAAGTTCTCTTTTGAGACATTCGATGTAATAAGTGTGTGATTGCTACTCTGTTATAAATCCTTCAAGTACTATGCGTGTCAGCATTACTGATCCAGGGATGACACTAAAGCACAGAGATCAGACTGTTTGAGGTCTGGTCGCTACAATTGTGTTGATCTAACTGTTTGGGTATGTCTTCTTGTTTGCAAACAGAGAATTCCTAGAGCAACGAGGGAGTCGTTCAACAATCCGGGCGACCGCGACCAAGTTTCTCTTACCATGCGCAGCCTTGGTGTGAATGAACCTGCTCAATATACCATAAGTACAAAGGATGGTTGGATCATGATTGATGCTAAAGGATGATCAAGGTTCAAATCTAAATCATACCTTGCGATATGGGATGATGTCAAAATCGAACTTTCTCGGCAAGGAGAGCTGGTCCAAATAAACTTTGAAATTCTTCAGTAGGAGCACGCAACTGCCGAACGGATCTATCCTCCAAGCGATTTTGATGTAATAATCTGGCATGGTGAAACAAGTGTCCTGTGTGTATAAGTAGTATGAAAGTATTATTTATCACATGGTATATCATTGATAGAATTTCAACTCTCATTGCTGGTTAGGAACTGTCATTCGATTTCATTCCAACAGCTGCCATGCTTTATTCAATTTTGTCTATTCGCCTTGCGACAGCATCAAAAACCAGCGCTGTAACGATCGCTTGCAATATGAAAATCCCTGAGGTAGAACACATGGGCCCCGAAACATGCAGGGTGGGCCTATGGCCCAAAGTCCAGAACCATGAGCTTGCCTGAGTATTATATTCTCAGTTGAACCCCCATAAAAAAGCTGAACCCCCATAATGCTCGTGCGTTGCACGTAACATCAAGATGCATTTGTATGAGTATTTTATCTTGTGAGAGAAAAGTATGAACGAGGGAAGGCCTTATTTGCAAATGTGGAGAGGTGCGTGGGTACCTTTTTGCAAAATTGCCATAGTTTCCTTCCTATCCTTCAGATATAAATCGGACAACGTATATTGCAAGATGGCAGGCACACCATCATCACCAACTCGTCTATACTGTGTTACAAACAACTCTGTTTTTTTATAATTATATATGTTATATATATTCCCCTTGATTTTTCTTATGTATAAAGTTGTGATATAAAAGATTTGTATATTTGTTTACAGAGGGAGTATCTCTCTGTCAAAAATATATTTATGTGTAACTAGTTACTCCTGTCTTTCTACTTCCTTTCGCTGATATGTGGGGCATTCGGTAACGGGGTCCACGTGCATATGCACAAATTAGAGTGCACAACTGCGCGGTAGACACACCCCGGTCGTAGCCCCGCAGTAATGCCCAATGAGCCGTCAAATCACAACCCCCGTTTCCAGCTTTAGCAGTAAGCTGGACGGACGAAGCGACAATATTTCACTGGGCCCGAATCCCCTTCTCCCGCGTCTACTTGTTCAGAGAAAACCCCCTCTCGACGATTCCGTAGGGTTTTCTCATGGAGAACCAGGTATGAATTCTTCATCCATCCCCGATAAATCCAAGTCCCTTGGTCGCAGGTAATCCTAGGATGGCAGCCGCCGCCGTTAATGCATTTTTCTTCCTACAAAATCTAGTGTGTTTCATTTGCAGTGCCCAAAGTGCGAGGACCCTACAGGTTTCTGCGCCCTCGGCGAGATGCCACGCTTGTTCCTTCTCATCCTAACACAAGATTTTTAAACACGCACAGTATGTTCTTAGAATCCTCTTTTATATCCGGGAGGGTGTTTTTTTTGAACATGCTGTCAACTAATTTGGAAATTTGGATTGCTATATTTGGATAAAAGGTACTACTAGTACGATGGTCAACACTGACGTGAAGGAGGAAGTTATTTCTAGATTTGGATAGGGAATACATTATGTTTCTCATATTATTTTTCCTGCAGTGCATTATTTGCTCTGCCAGAACACATGTACTCAAGATGCTCACTGCTTCTTTAATGGTCGAACTTGGATAAACTAGTTTGGTTCATAACTGAATACACTAGTTTAATGGTCAAAGTGAAGATAGGCCCTGGATATAAGTTCCGAGTTTGGTTCATGAACCGAGAAGATCGCTGCTTCTTTTATGGCCGAACTTGGATAAACTTCCCCAAGTGTTATGGACTGAAAGTTGGCGCACGAATGTTGATGGAAATAGCAGAACTTGGTCTCATCTTCACTGCGATCTTCCACCCCGACGTCGTTCCAATTGTTCATCCATGTTAGTTTTGTATCTAGTTCTTGCTTGTTGCCTCGAGTACTTCTTAATCCACCTATTCTGTCTAACTAATCACAATTTAACTTTAGAAGTAGCATCGAATCTCTCACAATGATGCTACTTCTAACTAATATTTTCTTATAATTGGTGGCACATGTAGGTTTTTCAGAGTTAAGCATGCTGCTCGTTTGTTATTTTGTAATGACTTGGCTGTTACTGATGGCACTGAAGTTGACTGGGACGACATCCACAAGTTCCTACGCCTTATTGATCCTCTTGAGGTCCTTGCGGGGCGTTTCAATGGTGGAAGGCCACGTGGGATATGTGTGCCACTGCTGCACTCGTTGAACATGTCCAACTATGTCGAGAAACATATGGTTCGAGCTGTTTTCTGTTATATATGCTGTTCATAAACATTGCTTATACACAATTTTACAGCTGTGATCTTCTTGAAACAGAAACTGCCCAGTTCTATTGTTCCTATCCAAATGCCTGACCATGGTCGGGTCAGACTTGCGCTTGGTCACAACATGATATTTATGTGGACCTACTCCATTCCCCTTGGAGGTGAAAAGATACTTATTCATGGGTGGTCTCAAATAATGAAGGCCCGTCCATCTTGGAGAATAGGACAGAAGATTATGTTCATGGTTTCCCATGGCTCTAAAGCGAATATCCTGTTTATTGACCACGTTGCGAGATGAAGCCGGTTTCAAAAGGTTGTGGATGTGTGGGGTGGTGCCTGGGCCTTGTCCTAGGGCTTGCGGCCTCACCCTTGGTTAACTGTAGGCAAAGTAGCACTGTTCAAGGTGTGCTTTTTACGGTTGAACCTGTATAAGTACTCATACTGCTTTCAGCTTTGGTTGTTAAGTGCCCCTGCTAGTTTAGTTAAGGTTGCTAAGTACTCCTGTTGCTTTTACAGTCAGTCGTGTTTCTTCAGTCCTGTCTTCCTCTAGCCTCCAAAACCAAACCAGCGCCGATGGGGCCGCCTGCTTCCGCCTCCCACGGTTGGCTGCGCCTCAGCGCATGCATCACCGCAGCACCGTCTCCTAAATCATTAACGCCGATGTCCGAGGCCTCTCCGTTGTCCTCCACGTGCTTTGGTGCACTCGCCGCGTCGCCGCCCTCTCGCGTTGTCAACATGGTCAACAAACAACAGGAATTAGTAGAAGCACGTGGAGAGGATGATAGTAGGGGCCCACCATGTCAACGTATGGAAAAATAAAATGCTTCCTCCTAGTGTTTTCCTGACATCTGGGACCCACGACATTGTGAGCGTATATAGTCAATAGACAAGAGAACAACACAAGATCGGTTGACACCTAGGACGTAGCTGCTCGAGCAGTATTTTTTTATTTATTGTTGAGACGGAGTAGGGTTTGAACTGGGTTGTGGCCCGTCTAGCCCAGGCTTATATTTTATGTTCACCATGTGACCAGCCCAACTATTTTTTCTTTGTGAAAAGGAGCCTAGTTTATTTTTTCTGAATAATAACCAATCCAGGCCTACTTATTTTTCTACGCCCTGATGGGCTGCAACTCTTCCAAGACGCCTGCAAATCTTGAAATTAATATAAAATGGGTTGTAAATATAAAAACAGATGACAAATTGGCAATTTCTTTATAATTTCTGAATTTCTTGACATTTTTAGAATACTATTTCACTGGGCATTAACCTAATTTAAATATATCTTCAAAGTACTTTAAATCTGGCTCGACATTTCGGTATTAAAAATAGTTTGAAACCCATAGAAATATGCGAAATTGGCCCTGGCCAACCAAAAAAACGGACTGCAATAAATTGCATAAGAAGTTTCAATGAGCTATGTATAAAGTATTAAAAAAAGAGGGAATGGTATGACTTGTGGGCCTATTAAGTTGACGCGTATGCAAGATTTTTTTAGTTATTATATATGTCAACAAACGATTCTAGCAGATGTAACCGTTGGATGTCAATCCAACGGCCGTCGTGTTTCTTCAATCTCTGATCTTCTTGCTCCAACCGCCAAAGCAGCGCTAGCGGGACCGCCTGCTCCCGCCTCCCGTGGCCGGCTATGCTGCCGCGCAGGCCTCACCGCCACCAACTACTCCCACCGCTGGCCAGGGCATCCCTCTACTCACGCACACCCTTGTTATTCTGCGGCGACGGCAGCCTCACACCGCAGTCGAACCAGTGAACCCTCGTCGCGCGGGCTTCCACGCGGGCTTCCACTGCCGTGTCTTCCCCGGCTCCGTGTCGTCCCCTTTCTAGGCCTCGCCGTTGTCCACCGCCGTGGTGCTCTCGGCGCGGCGTGGTCAATGTGGTCAACGACCGACTTCCATCGGAAGAGTACTGTACGTGGAGAGGCTGATAGTTGGGTCCACGACAGCCGCAAGGAAGTGCCTCCTTATTACGTGGAAAATAATTATTCCTCCACCTGGCAGCAGGGACCCACCGGACGGGCCACCAGTATTTTGCAAAAAAAATGTTTCCCCTGACTGCTGGGACCCATCGGGCGAGCCACCGTATTTCGTGAAAAAAACATTCCCCCCGCTGTTAGCTTGGACCCACCGGAAATGCCTCCTTATTACACAAGAAAAATGAATACCCCCTGCTAGCTGGGACCCACCTTGGTGGGAGGCTGACTTGTGGGGCTACTAAGTTCAGTGGGATGGAGGCTTTTGTCAACTTTGGTCAATATGAACAATTCTAGCTCCAGTGACCGTATGATGTCCATCCAACAGTCGTAGTGCTTCTTCAACCTCTGGTCTTCTTGCTCTAGCCGCCCAAAGTAACGCCGGTCGTGCCACATGCTCCTGCCTCTCGTGGCCGGCTGTAATGCCGCGGAGGCCTCACCGCCCCCTACTACTCCCACCGTTGGCTAGGCCATCCCTCTACTCACCCACACCCCTTGTTATTCTGCTGCAACAGCAGCCTCACACCGTAGCCAATCCAGTGAATCCTCATACTCCTCTACGTGTGGGCATCCACTGCCGCGTCTTCCCCGGCTTCGCCTCGTCCCCTTCCTAGGCATCACCGTCGTCCACCGCCCTGGTGCTCTTGGCGCAGCGTGGTCAACGTGGTCAAGGAACGTCTTCCATCGGACGTGGACTATACGTGGAGAGGCTGACAGCTAGGTCCATGGCCGCAGCAAGGAAGTGCCTCCTTATTACGCGGAAAATAATGATTTCTCCAGCTGACAGGAGGGACCCACTGGTCGGGCCACCGTATTTCACGAAAAAAACGTTTCCTCCCTGACTGCTGGGACCCACCAGCTACATCTTCGCACGCAAGGAAGTGCGTCCGGGCAAAAAAATATGATTCGCCCTCCTAACTGCTGGGACCCACCAGCTACATCTTCACATGCAAGGAAGTGCCTGACAGTCAGGACCCACCTGGTCGAAGCGTACGTAGCATTGTCATTCTGGTCGCGAACGTGTACGTACATACTTGTCGATGTAGAGGCACGCACGTGTCATAGTAGAGGCGCGTACGTAGCATGTACACATACGTACAGCGGCCAGTGTGCAAGAAAGAAAATACGGCCACGTACATACATACAGGCGGGGTCTCGAACGCCTACTCACACATACGTACGGCCAGGGCTCGTGTACATGGCTGGGTCGGAACAGAGAAACTGCGTCGTCATCGTGTTGACGGGGAGGCAACGGAATGCGTCATGTTTATCGGGAGGCAACAGAATGCGTCGTGTTCATCTGGAGGCAATGAAACGTGTGGGAGCCAACCGGCTTGGACGGAACAGGTGATGGAAATGAGGCCTGGCGTACCGTAGAAAGGAGGCGACGGCCTTGTATTCAACAAGCCATGTTCGAAACGGGATCCTGTTCATCGGGAGGGGTCTGGCATACCGCAAAATGGAGGAAACAAACTTGTGTTGGACCTCCTACGGTCGAAACGGGGTCCTGTTGATTGGGAGGGGTGTGGCGTACTGCAAAACAGAGGAAACGGAGTTGTGTTGGAGCGCTACGTTCGAAACGGGGGTCTGTTCATTGGGAGGGGTGTGGCGTACCGCAAAACGCAACTCCACGGGATACTGTTCATCTCCACCGTCGACCTCCTCCAACCTCCACGGGCTACTGTTCATCCACTGTCGACCTCCTCCAGCCTCCACCTGCGTCTGTTCATCCACGGGCTCCTGTTCATCCAGCCTCCACCGCACGCTACTCCACAGTGTACTGTTCAACCACCCCTCTCCACAGGATCCTGTTCATCCACCCCTCCACCATCTACTGTTCA
>NC_041385.1:608615770-608622102 GCF_002162155.2 Triticum dicoccoides
CGGCTTCAGTTAGCAGCAGTAGCAAAGGAATCGCTAGATCGGGTTCAGTTAACAACCATCGATGGATCGCTCGGGTTCAATAATGCGTATCCTGTAGTGCAATCACTCGGGTTCAGTTAGGCGACGCCTCGCTCGGGTTCGGTTAGAGCCCAACGCCTCGCACACACGCGCGTATGTGTATGAGAGAAACGCACATCGCTCGGCCCCCGACCACCCACCGTAACTTGGAACTCCCTGAAATTTTCCTCGCACTTGCTTCTACCACAGTTTTTCCGTCATGGACGGCCCAAAGAATGTCATGCAGCTGCGTCTCCGGCCCGCCCAGGACGAAAAGCCCATTTTTGTCATAGAAGCAGGAGCCCACCACATCTATGATGATACCGGATTTTGTCACAATTATCATCATAGAAGTGTCATAAGTATGACAGAATAAAATTTCGTTCGGCCCAAAATGTCATGGATGTGTCTTTTTTTTGTAGTGTAGGGTTGTACATAGTCGGTTTACAGAGAAAGGAAGATGCATGATCCGAACACCAAGCTTGCCATCCACGCAAAGGAGAGTCCCATCCGGACACGGCGAAAGGTCTTTAATCTCATATCTTCATGGTCCATTAGTCTGACCCGTATCACCTAGCTCGGCCGCCTGAGGACACCTTAGTCCAGGACTCCCTCAATAGCCCCTGAACCGGGCTTCAATGATGATGTATCCGGCGCAGATTGTCTTTGGCATAGCAAGGCGGGTTCCTCCTCCGAATACTCCAAAGCAGTTTTCCACACATAAGAGTTGTATCCGGCCCTACTTAACACGTACAACCCTAAGCTATAAAAGGCAACAATACTTAAAATAAGTCACGTCCACGGTCAACTTTTCGGCGAGACATTATGTTCTGGCTTTATTATTATTCTGAACCGTTTTTACAGCCCCCGCTTCGTGTTTCGAGGCACGGCCATTGACACATCTTGTCAAAGCAGAGATCGTGCCCCCTTATCACGAATTCTTATCAATGCGGGTTTGGGTAATCCAACTGTGCCGTTCGCACGTATCCTTGGGAATAGGCGAGGTTTAAGGCTTATGAGGGGGCGCTTGATATTCACTACCACTATAAGAGCACAAGGACCCATCTGTTCACCTCACGCCTTCTTCTTCCTCTGTCTTTTCGTCCCCGAGCTCCAGCGCCCAAGTTCTAAACTTTCCGTTTGCCCCAACTTCACCTCACGCCTTCTTCTTGTCCTCCAGGGCAAGTGGATGGCCTCCTTCATAACAGAGATGGACATCAAATATCTACACGAGGCGAGGTACCTGACAACAGAGATAAAACATAGGCTTCCAACCCCGGGGCAGATCATCCCCTCCCCGGAGCCCGGTGAGAGGGTGGTTTTTATTACCCACTTACTCCGAGGACTTGGGTTCGCCCTCCATCCCTTCGTCCGAGGTCTCATGTATTACTACGGGCTAGATTTCCATGATCTGGCCCCGAATTCCTTCCTCCACATCTCGGTGTTTATCGTTGTGTGTGAGGCATTCCTCCACGTCCCCCAAAACTTCGGCTTATGGATCAAGGTTTTTAATGTGAAGCCGAAGGTGGTGGAAGGCCAACACGCCGAGTGCGGCGGCGCCATGGTGAGAAAGCTCAACCATGTTACCTGGCCAAAGGGAGATTTATGGATACTGTCAAGGTGTGGTAGCAGGAGTGGTTCTACATCACCGAACCCCGCGGCACCATGTGGGCTACTGCTCCTGCTTTCAGATCTGGACCTCCGCTGTGGCTCGCATCCTGGACCAACAAGAGTCTAGATTGGGGATCTCCTGATGAAGTGTAGATGCTATAGAAGCGTATCAAGAGTATGATAAAAAAAGGACATCACCCTTGCTGATGTGATTCAGGTGATGCTCATCCGCCGGGCTCTCCCTTGCCAACGACGGCGTCTCAAAACGTGGTAGTTTAATCCGGAAGGGCCACAGACCCTAAAGCAATTCTTTGGCATGACGCACAAAGGGATCTGGAAGCTGCTCTTCAAGAAGCAGAAGACGTGGCCAAGGACGTCTGATGACACCGGCCTTGACCTCAACAATCCGGCATCTCGAGTAAGTATCATATTTTTGAACATTAATTAGCTTGTCAATCTTAGGGAGGGGTCCTGGAAATTCCATCTCCTGAAAAGGACTAGATAAAGAGGGCAGAGCGGATTAAGTGTCCGGACCCGCTCCCCGAAAACCCAACCGAGCCTCTTTTGATGAAGATGCTGGTCTCGGTGCCCTACCAAACACCGGCAAAGAAGGAAAAGAAGAAGAAGAGCAAGGAGGCCGAAGGTGGCCTCCATCATGAAGAAACTTTGGGCACCATGTTCAGAGGAACCGAGGCTCCTTCGTCTCACAAGGAAGACGAAGACGAGGACGAGGAGGAGGAGGAGGAAGAAGAGCACCCTCCTCCCAAAGGGATAAAGAGGGCAGCCTCCCTAGATCCAGAGGAGGGGTTTCCAAGAGGGGAAAGATACACCTCTAGGATGATTCGGATTCAGGCACCGAAGCTGTCCCCAAGCACTACCCCCGAGCCAAGCCCCTTGTCGAATCGTAACTACCTTAAGATGCCTTATATACATCTAATATTTTTATAGATTATAAGAATAATATCATATTTTGTGTTCTAGTCCAGCTGATGACATTCCTCAGGAATCATCGTCATTGGGGGATCTTTCGCCGGAGAAGATGGAGAGCGAGATGCCTCCACAAGCTTCCCGCCTCCTAGGGAGGACGGCACCGAGGTGTCGTCCCAAAGGATTTCTCCGGGCTCTGGGGAAGTGCGGGAGGGGACCAAGATGGCGCCGGAGGATGACGCCTTGGCTACCGAGAACATGAGGGGTGCAACCCCCATGGAGACCGGCAACGGGGGTCCTGGAGCATCCGACCCCCAGCTGGATACTATTTTCGGAGACCCAAATGATTCCGGAATCGGATCGGCAGCCCCCTCCGCAGGAGGGGGAGACAGCTATTCCAGCGGCGACCTCTACTAATGGAGAGGTGCCGAACATGGTAATGGATGCTCTGCAAAGTGTGTCCGTCTTGGAGGAGCACCGTACCTTGATGGGTACGGTGGTTGAGAAGGTTCAGTCCGCTAAGAGCGGGCTGGATGAAGCCTTCATGAGCCTACTAACATGCTTCAAGGTATGCGATGTAATGTCCTTAGTCGCTTTCCATATGAATAATCTGCCTGTATATAGATAGTAGCCCCTGAGACTCTGTTTGGCCCATGAAGGAGGGCGAATAGAGGATCTATAGATATCCGCAGGAAATAACATACTTATCTTTTTGATAAAAAATAAGCTTCACTGTTAGCAGCGACCGCTCAGACCGCCGATGTTTCCGAACTGAGGCAGAAACTGCAGCTGTTCGACAAGGACAATGTCCGCATTAATAAGCGGCTCGACAGGCGCAGGGTATGTTTCAAGTAATCCATATATACTTGAATTAGTTTGCAAATAATAAATTAAAGCTTATGCACTACTATATGCATAATTTCAGATGGCGCTGCTGAGGTCGAGCCCTCAGGAGTGACCTTGCCCGCGTGAAGGAGCAGGCAAGGGTGAGCGATGCAGCTGCTGATTTGAAGGCCAACAAGCCACCCAGAGCCAATTCGAGGAGCGGGTATCCAAAGTTGAGCAAGAGCTCAAGGGCGCCACTCGCAAGTGCGAGCTCCTCAAGGAGGAAAATAAAGCTAAGGCGGCCGAACTCGCCAAGGCCCTTCTGGAAGCCCAAGAAGCAAGGTCCGAATCTCGAGCGGCTCGCGAGGAGATCCGACAGGCCGGACAGATAGCGGCTCATAAGCCCTTTCTTTGGAAGTCTAAGTTTGGTGATCCGAGGTATGCCTTGCTTAATCGACTATGGAGTTCTCCAGACGCCTTTGCGGATCTTTCGAAGAGCGCCGCCAATGTTGTGCAATTCTACCGAGCCCAGGAGGGGCATGCGACGGAGAAGCTGTTCTGGTCGCAGTTCGGGATGCAGGAACGCTCGACGCTACTAAAGACCAAATGGCGCAGTGGGCCGAGCTGCATAGCATGTCCGAACCGGCCATGAAGGAGGTCATAGTCCGGCTGTGGCCAGCCGAACCCGTTTCGAGCAGCTATTTTGGCCTAGTGCAGCGACTCATTGATGTCGTGCCCCAAATTGATGCAATCAAGCGGTCAGTGTGTATAGAAGGTGCACAGATGGCCTTCCCCCATGTCAAGGTGCACTGGGCGAAGATGAAGGCCGCTGCTGTCGCGGTTGCGGGTCCTCCCGAAGGCAAGGACCACCTCACGCCGGAGCGCTATTTAGACGATGTTTTAGAGGGTGCTCTCTTGATAGAGGAGCAATGCTCAAAGGACATTATATTCAAATGAATGTATCTGAATGACCGAGACGTGTTTATTATATATTAAGGCTTTGTGATATATTTGTGCTGTTGTCTGAAAGTTTTTTCCTCATGTGCGTCCGTTTTCGTATTCCTGAGAGTTTTCCAGTCGTCGGCTTTGGCCCCCACGTAGATGCTACGGGGGTGTTCGGAATGGCACATGAGCACTCTTGACCTAACGTCTTGGTCTGTAACGGAGGTATCAGTGCGGCGAACCAGGCAATTAGACTATACGACTTTACCACTCTCACTTAGCCGTAGGAGTTTGACGATGGGGCTATAAAATAGCCCCTGGTAAATATGCGGCTATCCGAATGCGGATGCGTTACGTATATGACTGGAAAAACCATCCTTTGTTTAATACGGAAAATTATTAAAGATGTAGTAAGTCGTCGTGTGGCTGACCAGCTCTCGCCGCATCATGACAGTCAGTTTTCTGCTTTCTCTACAGAGGTGCTTGACCGGATGAACCAGAAACACAATCGCAGTAGTTCTCCCTTTACTACCCTAGTCGAACAAACGGAACGTAAGGTAGCAAACACAGGAGCCGCGCAACCCAACTATTGACCAAAGACATGATTCAGAGTCGATGCATATAATGCCAAGTTCAGGACGTCGAAGTGTGCTACAAAGTTGTTCAGGATTTTGTTTAGCGGCACATATGTGGCCGTATGGATCCCTTGGCAATGGGTGTCGAGGTACGTGAGTGATACAACTGGGGAGACGGAGTACAGTTTTATGAAGAAAGTTGATACCGAAAATTTTTCCCTACTAGAATTTTATTGATACGTAAAAACATGATCTTACAGAGGGTACCATAAGCACCAAAGTCATTTTACATGTCGGGGGTCTAATATAAGCATTAAAGCTCAGTACAGGTCCTTTAAATAAGATTTGGTCCGAAGAGTCCTTTGGATATCCTGCCGCACGTCTACGCTGCTTTCGCCTTGTAGAGAGAGGTTCCTTAAAGGGAGCGGTCTTCGGTTACCCGCACGAAACCGGGATCGACGAGAGTCCTTGTAGGTCCATATGATATATAGGTTCGAATGCACCTGTGGTAGGAGAGAAAAAGTACTCGAAGAAAGGTAGAAGGTCATACAGTGTCGAACCATATTATAGACCTGTCCGTATTGTGCCTCTATTGATGCCCAAGGTATTTTGAGTGCATATTTATGCATGCGCGGTACAAATTCCGCGGGTGTGCGTGGAGATCGACGGAGGCGAAACTGCTAGTCTAGCTCTGTAAGTACCAAGCTGTCAGCTTGCAGGACTGACTAGACTCTTTTGACGAAGTCCGGCGGCTTGATGGACGATGAGGTGTGCGGCTTGAGGGGGCCGCTCTGTACTTTGGCTGCGAGAGCCGCATTGTGCTCCTCCGTGCAGAGGGAGCGTTCCGTGTTTCCATTGACTGTTATGACACCGCGTGGACTGGGCATCTTGAGATTTAAAGAAGCATAGTGCGGGACTGCGTTGAATTGAGTGAAAGCAGTCCGTTCGAGCAGTGCGCGATAGCCACTTAGGAAGGATACGATATCAAAGATCAAGTCTTCATTGCGAAAGTTGTCGGGCGAGCCGAAGATAACTTCCAATGTTATTGAGCCCGAACAACGGACCTCTACGCCAGGTATTACTCCTTTAAAGGTAGTTTTAGTGGGCTTGATTCTTGATGGATCAATACCCATTTTGCGGACGGTGTCCTGGTAAAGCAAGTAAAGGCTACTGCCACCATCCATGAGGACTCGCGTGAGGTGGAATCCATCGATAATTGGGATGAGGACCAAAGCTGCCGAACCTCCATGACGGATACTGGTCGGGTGGTCCTTTTGGTTGAAGATGATCGGACAAGCCGACCATGGGTTGAATATTTGGGCGACTGGCTCTATGGCGTAGACGTCCCTTAATGTGTGATTGTGCTCCCGTTTGGGGATATGGGTGACACAGATC
>NC_041385.1:608622361-608647834 GCF_002162155.2 Triticum dicoccoides
TGTGTTCGGTGGGCGAGGCTCTTCTTCGTCGTCCTCGCTGGGCGGCCTTTTCCCCTTGTGTTTGGCATTGAGCTTGCCGGCCTATTTAAAGACCCAACAGTTTCTGTTGGTGTGATTGGTAGGCTTATTGGGGGTGCCATGAATCTGGCAAGGCCGATCAAGTATTCTGTCCAAACTGGATGGACCATCTTTGTTTCCTTTGAATGGCTTCTTCCGCTGACTGGATTTGGAGCCACTAAATCCGGCATTAACCGCCGTGTCTTTGTTATTATTTCGACGCTTGTGCTTGTCGGATCGTGGCTGCCATTGCCGTCCCTGGCTTCCGAGGTGCCCGGGTTGCCGGTGCTATTGCTTCTACGAGCTAGCCAACTATCTTCTCCCGCACAAAAGCGGGTCATAGGTGCGGTAAGGGCTGCCATGGACTTCGGCTTCTCTTGGCCGAGGTGTCGGGCGAGCCACACATCTCGGACGCTGTGTTTGAAGGCCGTGAGGGCTTCGATGTCTGGGCAATCCACAATCTGGTTCTTTTTGATTAAGAACCTAGTCTTTAGTTTCTGGGCTGATTCGCCGGCTTGCTGGATTATGTTACAAAGGTCATCGGCGTCCAGGGGCCGAACATAGGTACCTTGGAAGTTGTCCCTAAAGGCGTCCTCCAAGTCTTCCCAGCTACCAATAGAGTTTTCTGGGAGGTTGTTAAGCCAATGCCGTGCTGGTCCCTTAAGTTTTAGGGGGAGGTACTTGATGGCATGTAAGTCATCACCGCAGGCCATGTAGATGTGGATAAGTAAATCTTCAGTCCATACAACGGGATCTGTTGTGCCCTCGTATGATTCGATGTTCACGGGTTTAAACCCTTCTGGGAACTGGTGCTCCATTACCTCATAGGTGAAGCATAGTGGGTGTGTGGCTCCTCTGTACCGAGCGATGTCACGATGCAATTCGGATGGAGTCCGTATGCGGTTTTTGGCCCGGGTTAGGTTGTGCTTATCGCGCCAGGCCTGATGGCCCTCTTCTCCTGCTTGTGCATGACCCCTTGATCCATAAATTGATCTGGTATGACTAGCTCTATTGTCCAGGTCATGTCGTAGGTCGTGCATCTACCCTGCAGCCGTTGTCTCTCTGCCTCTAGGGCGAGGTGGTGCTGGCTGGTGTTCGGCTTGGGTTGCTGCTCTGTCCCGGCCACGAGGTAGTCAGTTAGGCTCGCCAGCCGCATTATGTGCTGTCAGTATAGGTTCTAGGACCTCGTCAACTAATGGGAGAGCAACCTCGCTTTGGGTAACTCTTAGTTGGGCGCTCGAGGCCGTATTCCTCGGCTACCAGAACATTAGTCCATCTGTCATTGAGCAAGTCCTGATCAGCTTGAAGTTGCTGCCGCTTCTTTTTCAGGCTTCTTGCAGTGGCTATTAGTTGGTGCTTAAAGCGCTCTTGTTCGAGGGGTTCCTCTAGCACGATGAAATCTTTGTCGCCGAGGCTCTCGTCCTCTTTGGAGATTGGTAGGTAATTACTATCCTCCGATCCCTCATTCCCGATAGGATCATCGTGGTTGACTTTCCCCTCTTCCCAATCATCCTGATCGGATGTTGGCTCGACGGGGGCATCTTGGTCTTCGGCGTTCTCCGGGGTATTATTGTCTCCGGTGCCGGTATTGCTGTGTTTTTCGCGATGCAATTTTGATCGACGCCGCTCACGTTGACACTTCGGAGGTGCTTCAGCGGGCTTCTCCACTAGAATTTTCCCATCAATTCCACCATCCTCTTTGGGTGTGTCCACCATGTATACGTCATATGAGGAAGTGGCTGTCCAGCGTCCAGTGACCGACGGGTTCTGGCTCTTGTCGTCTCGGGTATCGTTGTACATATTGTCGATGTCTTCAAAATCGTAGTCGAGCGTGTCGGTTAAGTCCTCGATAGTGGCTATGAAGTGGGTGGTTGGTGGACGTGAAATTCCCTGCTCTCAACCCCTAGTATGGGCTGGGTGTAGTTTGGCAATGATTTTTCTGCAATGGCGAGGGATCGCATTAAGTCTAGGGCCTCGTTCAAGAGCGAGGTTTGGACGGGGAAGGGAGAGTCCGTGGAGTTGGGCAGGATGGAAGTCCACTGGCCGAGCTCGCATAACACAGACCTCGAGAGTTCGGAGCTGATGTTCGAGGGTGAGTCAGGCTATATGTTGATAAAGCGAGTCTGGAGTGACTCCGGGCCTGCTGGTGAAACGTTCCCTCTATATCTCCGGGGTTGAGCTCTATGGCTGCGGAGAGTCCCGCGGGATCTAAACTACCGTCTTCGGACTCGGTGATATGTTCTGGATCTAAGGCTGGAGCTATGGTCGAGGCCGCGAACCCTTGTGTCAGATTTATGGTTCCGGCAAAACCCTTGAGGTTCGAACACTGGGGTGCACACAAAGATTTCCCCCTACCGAATCTCGCCCTGAGCCTCACCGCGATCTCTAAGCTTAGCTCGATGAAGTCACAACACAAGAGCAAGATTTATACTGGTTCGGGCCACCGTTGTGGTGTAATACCCTACTCCAGTGTGGTGGTGGTGGATTGCCTCTTGGGCTGATGATGAACAGTACAAGGGAAGAACAGCCTCCTGAGCAGAGGTGTTCTTGTGCTTGGTGGGTGCGAGGATGAACTGAGTTCGTTCCTGTCTGCCTTCTACTGTGGTGGCTAGTCCTATTTATAGAGGCCCTAGTCCTCTCCCCAAATATTGAGGGGGAAGGGATCCAACAACGGCCAATTTGAAAGGGGACAACTAGTACAAGCTATCCTGACTAAAGGTGGTCTTCGCCTGTCAAAGGCGCTAGTGGTGACGCCATCTTGGGCTCCATGATGACCTCCGTCCTGCCATCTCTGGTCTTGGTCTTGTTGAAAGAATATGGAAATCTTTGCCTAATGCCTCGGTACTCCGCGCCTACGCTTGCCCCCATAGCACAAAAGGGGAAACGAGGACACTGTGCGTGCTGGCGCCCGTCTGGCCTTGGTTGTCATGGCTTGCGTCAGGGGAACCTCATGAGGTACCCCTTGGCTTGATCTCTCTGCCCCCTCGCGAGCCTGCCTGGTGAGGACGCTCCTGAGGAGGCCATGTCGCGTCCCCTCATGAGGCTTGGCCCCTCGTGAGGGTCTTGAGTGTTGGTTGACGAAGATGGGCCGTACTGGGCCACTGGTGGAGCCATGCCGTGGGCCGCAGGCAGGTAAGTCTGGGGACCCCCATTCCCAGAACGCTGACAGTAGCCCCCGGGCCCAAGGCGCGCTCGGACTTGACTTAGCGGCGAAGCCAAAGGGCAAGTGCGGAGCGCCGCAGGCCCCAACAGCCTGCGGCCTTGGTCGATGCGTGGCGACTGATTGGACGTGGGCGTCTTCGCTTCCCCATGTTGCCACAATATCCGCCTGGCTAGGCGGCCACGTCGCCCTACACAGTTATTTCCTCCTTGCTGGCGGCGTGCTTCCTATCCTTCCTTCCTCCTCGAGCCCCTGCTTTTGCTACCAATCTGACTCGAGCTCAGTCCCTTCCATTGCCATGGTGCCGACTCGCACAGAGAAAGGGAAGAAGCCTCTGTCCTTAGCTAATCCTCCCCTGACAATCGAGCCTGCCGTCGGCCGATCGCGGGTGTTCAACCGGGAGGCCATGGGCAAGGTCCGCCCTGCGCTCGCTTCCAGCTTCAATGAGTGGGGAGGGACGGTGGCTTGGCCTGCGTCCTGAGCCTCCATTGACAGGACACCCACTGAGGTTCGGTTCTTCGTTGACGCCCTGTGGGCTGGCCTGGTTCCCCCTTTCTCCACCTTCTTCAACGCAGTGCTTTCCCATTACCAGATTCACATGCTGCACCTTGATCCCCAATCCATTGCCCTTCTCGCCATCTTCGCCTTCATTTGCGAGGCCATGGTGGGCATTGCCCCTTCCGTTGCCCTCTTGCGCCATTTCTTCTCGCTGCATTTGAGCGACCCCTCACAGTGCTCGGGGTGCCTGAGCCTCTAGGCTGTGGCAGAGATGGCGGCCTCGGGGATTGAATTGATCTCCCGCCCTCCACGAGCGGGTTCCGTATGCGGTGGGTGTACATGGATGTTGGAGTGCTCAGCCCCCTATTCTCACCTCCGTCATCGCCCGCCATCCCCAACTCCGGCTGGGACCACGAGAATCTTGCGAGCTCTCGCCTTTACTTCATCTGACTCCAGTTGAAGTGGTTGAGAGACCTTGGCGTGACTGCGCCCCAGGTAGTGAAGGAGTTCCTCCGACGTCGTATTGCCCCTCTACAGCGCCATTCCCAGCTGATGTGGGCCGTGGCCGGTGACCAGGATCGCATGAGGCTTCAGGAGTCACGGCTCTCGCTCGAAGCGCAAAGGACGGTGCTTGAAGTCTTGACTGGTAACCCCTCGCCAGGCGATATGCCGCAAGGGGGTTGTCTCTTGTATCTCTGCCCGAACAGGGTTGAGTTCGTGGGGCAGATGCCTTCCTTCGACGAATGGGGGCTGCATCTGATCAACCTTTTGGGGCCTTGTGAGAATCCTATCGTTGTGGCTCCCCTCCTTGCCGCTAGCACCGAGCTTGCCCCAAGAGTGGACGCAGGGAGGCAAGTTTTGCTAGAGGCCAGAGGCGCGGGTGTCGAGGTGCTGATACCGCTCGAGGTTCCTGAGGCGCCATCCTCTGGAACCCGCGAGGCTCGCCCTAAGGCGGTCATTGAGGGGGAGATGCAGTTTGCGGATCCTAAGGCTAAAGCTCTTGAGACCTCTGCAAGCCAGCATGAGGGGGAGCCTGATTGCTCTTCCCAGCTTGGTGCTCCTGAGGTCGACCGCCTCGGTGCCTCTCCATTCGCGCCCCGCGCTAGCCTCCACATCCAACGCCTTGCCCGGTTCCGCGTGGACTTCACCGCGCTCCGTAAGAGGAAGGATTCTTCGAGCTACAGAGGTGGCACCATCCGGCTATTGAAACATAGGAAATACATCGCCATAGACGGTTAAGTACCTTATCCTTGTAATTCCCCAATCGATGCTTCCCTTCCTGACTGTGGCTCTTCAGGATCCCACCTCCCAAGCCCGCGGAGTCTCCCGAGAAGCAGCCTCATCTGGCCTTGCCTTCATCGCTAGCCTTGAGTGCCCCAAGCCTGCATGTCGCCCTTGGCACGGGGTCAGCAGGATAAGCAAGCCTGCCTGCAAGGTTCCTTGAGCCTGTGCCCTTGCTGCCTTTCCTTTGCAACCTTTCCTGGAGCGCGGTCAGCCTACCCAGGGATCCTCCTCTGGTCGTGGACGGCAGCTGGTTGGCGTCAATCCTGGGCTCCTCTTCAAGTGGCGAGTCTGCGCCAGTCCGGGTCCCTTACGAGGCCTGGCCAGTGACTGTGGGGGCGCCAGCCCCCAGCCCCCCTGCCAAGAGGGGGCGACCCGCTTCGGACCCCGCCGGCGGCGCCCGCGACAGGGGACGACATCAGCCGTGCGCCCAAGTTTGCGCGTGAACGATGCGTCATCTAGCATGAGTTCTTCCAAAAGGCGATGGACGTGATGGGCCAGCTTGGTGGAGAACTTGCAGATGTAGACGCGCGCGTTGAAGCCTAGGGCCTACGGCTGATCGAGGAGCGGCATAAACTGAAGGTGACATCAACCTCGGGCGCCACCAGCGCGAGCTTGACAACGCTAAGGCCGAGGCGTCTCTTGCGACCTCGCGTGAGGCGTGCTCCCGAGCTTTGGAGGAGGCCCGAGAAGTAGATCGTCGTTGGAAAATTGCAGAGAAGCGCGCATGGGAGCTCCAAGGCTGGAGCTCTTCCTTGGAGCAGCAGGTGGAGGTGCACCAACCCGACCTTGTGTCGCTCAGGGGGACGCCTGTTGAGGAGGGTGAGGTCCTAAAGCGTGAGGAAGTGCTGACGCTGGAGGCCGCAGAGCGCAGTCTTGAGCTTCAGCGGTTGGAGATGAGGGAGCGCCGGGTAGCCCAAGCGGAGGACGCCATTGGCGCGCGCGAGGCCTGGGTCCAGGAGGAGGTCGACCGTCGCGTTGTCGAGGCTCGCGCAGATCTTGCGAGCAGGTCTAACCTAAAGCTGAAACTGGTTGAAGCCGAGGTTGCGGGCAGGACTGCCGCCCTCAGGTCCAGGTTAACTAAAGCGGAACAGCACGCGGAGGCCGCCGCAGCCGCCCTGATCTTGGTGCAGGCCAAGCTGGCCTCCGCCTGCGCCGAGCTGCTTCCTCTTCAGCATCGGGTTGCCAACGCCAAGTCCATCACGTAGTAGAACAAGGAGGAAGTGCTTCAACGGCGGACGTTGGGTACATGCACGCCCAATGCTCCAGGACCTCAGGAACAGGACCAACGTGGCCCTGGGCAACATCTGTGACAAGAACGCCCCGCATTGTAACAACCTGGTTCTTTGGCCCTTTTCTTTTTCTTTTGATTTATTTGGTTTTTGCTCTGTTTTTCTTTTTGGAGTGGTTCCGTGGCCTTGCCACCTGGGAAATCATCCTCATTCCCCCTCCCAAGTGGCTCATCATTCTCAAAACCTTGCCAAGATCATGTCACTTCACTCCTTGACCAAACGCTAAACTATTTTTCTAGGGAAAGTTCCTTTTTCATTAAAGGAATAACCCTATCTGCCCCAGGTTGTGAAGCAACCTATATTTCTGTCCATCCAAAAATCCCCAAATAATTCTCATAATTCCTTTGGGTCATATATAGCTCAAATATTCCCAAACATTTCTTTGGCCAGTTCGAAAATAATTCCCCAATATTCCTTTTTCTATTCTGCCCTGAATGACACTTTGTGAAGGAAGTGTCATTTATATCTTTCCTAGTGGCTCCCAAACTTTTTGGGAATGATTATATGTCCAAATATGTGCCTCATGTACAAGTTCAACTTTATTTGCCTAGCCAATCTTCCTCAGTGAATTTTCAAAGTTTCTGTCAGACAGAAGGCTTTATCAAGGAAGTACTAGCTAGGAGTACCCAAATGAGTTGAACTTTTGCACACTCCTTAATGTGCTCATTTTAATCCCCTCCACCCATTTGCAGCCCCATCCAATCATCTATGTGATCACAGGAGCCAATCTTTGATTCTGGCAATATTTTCAGGTTGTGAAGCAAGTATATTTTATATTGCTTCAAAAATCCTAATAAATTACCAGATCCTGCTTATAGCCATAAAACATCTGTCCACCCAATTTGGCACCATTTCACTTAGCCAATATTTCTCGAAAATTCTTGCAAGATTCTGGTCAATGAAGATAGTTGTGAAGGAAGTACCATTTTGGTAAATCCAATTGGTATGAAATTGTTATAGCTTCTTACTATGACCAAATCACTAAGCCTTGTTAAATTTGAGCTCAAGTGGCATCCCCATGTGAGTGCATCATCCAAATCTCATTTCTGGACCATTTTGGTAGTTGCAAAGCAACTATATTAAACCTTGTTCCTAATCTTCTCAAAGTTACCAGGATGAAAGTCCTTCTTACCCTAAACCGCGCGAACAAACTCTCTGGGTCCAATTCATTTCCTGTTGATCAACAGTTCTCGTTCAAGTTAACTGCAGTAAACTTTAGAAGTTGATTACCATTTAACCATAGCGCTTTTAACCAAACTACCACCATAGTTGAGACCTACCCTGGAAGAACTTACCCGTAGACAACAAGCTCCAGCCCATCTCCCCCGCTACATGCCAGTGCACGCGGTGACCGCGTTAATGGAATCACTATGCGCGCGCTCTGTGTGCAGTGGCCGTGTCCAGTGGCCATTTGTGCTTCGACACCTCCTCCTCTCGTCGGCTTCGCGTGTGTGAGCATGTCCAATAGTTTTACTGCGTCGTCGCCGTCCTCCTGGACCTCTCTCCCTCTCCGTAAAACCCCTCGCCGGCGCTCGCCAACGCTCGCCCACGGGTGCACTATGCTCCGTTTGGGTCCAAGCTCGTTTCGGCCTCTTCCTCTACTCTCCGACGTCGCCTACCCCTCTGTGACCTCTGAATCAATGGCTCGTCGTGTTCCCGCGCCCTCCCATGCTCGCTGGCCGTCGCCAGAGCCTCGTCTGGATGTGCCAGGCGGCACCTGAGCCCGTGCCCCTCGCCATGGCTATAAATAGCCCCTCCCCGCGTAGCCCGAGTACTCCAGCAGTGTCACACCCTCCTCTGGTCCTGCCCAGCCCCTCCATTGAGCTCGAGCCGCTCTCCTCGACCCCCATCGCCACCATGGCCGCCGCACCCTCCGGCCTAAATTCGGCCTAACCAAGCCCTCCCTCTCCTCATAGTCACCACCACCAGAAGCCCCTCACTCCGGCATGTCTCCCTTGCCCATCCCCTCGTCGCCGGAGCCCTCGAGGCCGCATCTTCTTCAGATTCGGCCGCGCCACATGCTCTCTGCCTCAGCAAAGCGCCGCCACTCTGTCCCTCCTCGATGCCTGCAGTCTGCCCATACGGACGCGGCGCTCCTCACCGGCCTCTCCAGTGGCCTCGATGCATTCGGGGACTGCCGGAGCTGCCCGGGCCATCGCCGGCGCTGGCCCTGGCCTCTGTCCCGCGTAGGCGAGCGCGCGAGGGAGATGAAGACAATGACGCTGAATTGTCTCCCCTGGCCAGGCGGGCCCCACCCGAGAGCGGACCCACTCGTCAGCCTCATAGCCCATTGACCCCGCCGGTCCTGCATGGATAAGTAGCGGGCCCCACCCCGTGGGACCCGCACGTGCCCGGTCCCGCGTCTAATGATGTGGATTAGTGGAAACGTATTCTGCGGAATACTTTTCACTGATAGAAAGCATATTTCTAAGTTTATGCATCTGCCTTATCCACTCAGGGACTTGTATGTGATGAAATTTTTACAAAAAAGTCCCTGATCTTCTACACCTCATAACTCGGCAACCGTAACTCCGTTTGAGGTGAATCCAATGCCCACTTCTTTGTTTCATCGAGCCTGTTCTGTTGGCCACACTTTCACCATGTGTTATCATCCTAAAAATTACCATTTTGCCCTTGCCTTTATTCATCCCCCTCCGATAGAGTATGATTTCTGGCGATTCGTTCCGCGTGTTTCTCGCACTTTCTTCCGGTGATTTCTTCCACCCCAGGCAAGCCACACCCTCCATTTGCATCACTGTAATGTAGTGACATGGTTTAATTTATTTAAACTTGTTCAAAATATTGCTTTAGATAATTGTGATATGTGCATGGCATTTTCTCGGAGTATTCTTTTGATCTTGTTGATGCCATGCTATTGTTTGGATTACTAGGAGTTATTTTTATAGTTGATGAGTATCATGTTGCCATTAGAGTATTACTGGTTGATATTATGATTGTTTTCATGATTAATTCTGTTATTATATTTTGGAGAATTACTTTGGAGGTCATGCTACCTTTCGATTATTAGTGGTTAGTATGATTATCTTTATGATGATAGTTCATGTTCTATTGCTTGGAGTATTATTTTCGGAGATGATGTTTACATGTGGATCTAAGCTGGATAGCTTGGTTCTTGTTATTGGAGTAGTAGAGTTACTGTTTTCAGGATCATCATGATAGCAATGTTATGCTACCCTTGGAGTATTTTGATATAATGATATTATGCTTAGATTATTTGTTGGATATTGCTAGGACTTGGATTATAGTTTGATAGTTGATATCGGAGTATCAGTTATCACAATTCTATTTTTGGGGATAAATTCCGTCATTAAGTTGGTCAGGTGCCACCGAACCGGGCTTTCTCCGGTGCAACCACATTTGCCCATATGGGAAGGCCCTAAAGCGATGCTATTGCTGTGTCTCTCGCCGGTGCCACCAACGAGGGAAGGTTATGGGCACGTGCAACCCTGACCAGGTAGGCGGACATAAGCCTTGTGTGCCCGTTGTTGTTGTTATGTGCACATGTCCCCGTTTGGGACGGTTTATTGTTTTGCCCACGACAGTGGCCGTTGGTGTCTTTGGTAGACACGGGGCCACCCAGGACTAGCCCAGTGGGGAATGAGTCGGAGTGGCCGGGAGAGTGTCATGGCAGTAGATCGATTTTGTCAAAACACTGTTGGTCCACCCGTATGGGAGTGCGAGGCCATGGGTTCCGTGGTGTGGTTAAAGTGCGCTACCTCTGCAGAGTGTGTTTGTTTAAACTATCGATAGCCGCGTCCTCGGTCATGGGCATGGGTTCGTACTAGGTCACACCGTTCGATCAACACTCACATGACAAAATGACTTATAGGTGATTTATATGTTGATATTTTGAGCAATACAGATTGGCAGGATGTTGATGATGATGTTGGGGACCAATTTTGGTCATGGTTGTGATCGCTGGAAAGATCACTGTTTGGTTACAAGGTAACCCGATCCCAGACCACGGGGTTGGTCTGTTTGTGAAACGTGAATGATCACCGTTTTGTTTGATCACGAGGTGATCGAGATGGTATATTTCTTGGCCGGTTAGCCGAGAGAGATATGGTTATGGACATCTGAGATGGTGATATATCAGTATTGTAGTAGTTTCATATCATGCTTAGTAGTTGTTGTTGTATCATGGTAGCTGTGAATTTAATTAACCTGCTTAATGCTATGTTATTGTCTTGCCTTAATGTTTTTGGTTGTTGTGAGATTGCTAGTACATTCAATGTACTGACCTGGCGTGTCATGCCAGATTGCAGGTGATGTCGTGATTGCTTGATTGCTTGTCGTGGTTTCCGTCCGTGCGAGCTAGATCGTGTCCCAGCCAGAGTCCCTACAGAGTGGCTACCTTCGTCATTGTTCCGCTGCTAGAAAATTTACGCTGCTACGAGTAGTTCCACTGCTAGCATAGAGCAAGTGTAGTATCGCACGCATAGTGTCGCCGTGCTGATGTGAACCTTTGTAACATCAGACTTGTATTATTATTCTTGTATTAAGAGCTGATTTGTTCTATGTCAAGCAGTGACGTATTCCAGAGACTTCTCCTTGATCTCTGGGCTGGAATACGGGGCGTTCCGGTTTCTCTGAGCCTTGGTGCCACATGATTCGTATCAGAGCAGGTCTAGCTGTAGGACGCCCTATTCAGCGCGAGCGGTAGAAACCGGTAGAAATCGGTAATATAGAGTCTGGCTTGATGATTGCATTTGGTTGCTGCATTTGTTTGTTGCATAGCATGCATATAGCCTTTGTATTTGTGATAACGGTTTATCTAGTGAGTGTAGCTGGCATCGGTTCGGATCCACTACAGCTCAACCTTTGCATTTCTCTAGTTCCTTTTTCTTTCGGTGTTTGGTGTCAATTCTGTCCCAGCAAAGTGATGCCAAGTGATCCCAACACTGTTTGCAAAAATGGTGCTCAGGTATCGCGCCGATGTCTTTCTTTCAGTCCCATCTATTGTTTCGGTGATGAACAATTTCTATCCCGGATCGTTCTTTTATTTTGTCGTGTTGGCAACCCTTAATGATCTTAGTTATCAAGAAAGGGCAATGTCAGCAGCCTCAGTTTTCCCCGCTATCCTATTTCTTGGACGAGTATGGATCTTTTTCTGTCCGCTTGATAATAATGTGGTTGCAACCTTCGTGTCCCACTACATGATTACCGAGTGCGTCCTCGCCTCCGATCAAGTCCATGTTGCTATCTGGCTAAGCTAGCCCTTGGTGTAGCGCTGTTTATACCAATTCTTCCACACTGTTATTCGTCCTCGTGCACATCGTCACAGCATGCTAGGTCGTAGAACCGGAGATCCCGCGAGATTTGTGTGCTTAAGTAGGCATGCATATTGTGTGACTAGCAGTAATATGTGACATTTATTGTGTGTGAATTGATTGTGTTTGTGTGTTTTTGTTTAGTTGAGTTTTCTTTTGCTTCTTTCTTTTTGGGCCCCGGTGTTACATTATTTTCCCCTATAAAGAGTTGCTCATCAACCGACACCGGATTCAAAGAGGCAATAAGGATTTGAAATATTTGGAAGAAGCTTAGCTAGACATTGTTGTCTACCCAGTCAACTGCATTATGGCATTAAAATCTTCTTAGAATACCAATGGTGTATTGGATTGACTATCAGCATCGAGTCTACATCAGTACAAAATCCTCACAGCAGTAATGATCAAGTCAGCAGCAAGACAAGTCAGGTACAAGATCAACGGTATATTTTCAGACAGAGGTATGGATCATATACAAAATTTTGGCTCAGCAATGCATGATGCTTGAAACATGTTATCATCTGAAATAAAGTCAGAATGTGATATGCTCGAGGAAGACATACAAACTATTTTTCTCATGCAAATAATCCGCCTCAGAATATTATGGGCATGTGTATGGATTTCAGTCTGCATATCAGAATGAAGTTTTGGATATAAGAATCCCGATATTCTTCCACACGCTATCGGGAGAGATTTATGATGCAAGGCTCCTCAATTTTCCTCATTATGATATGTGAACAATTTCCGGCCCATGATACCCGGTCTTTCTCAGCAAGATACCTCGGTAAAAGCTTCTAACAGATGGAAATGAATTTTTCTCAATAAGCAAATCCGAGGAGAAGCTTCTCAAGTACGGAAGTCAGGCTTCTCCAGCACAATAATCAGACCAAGCTTTGTGGGAAAGCTATAGAGCCTTCTTCTGCACGATACACAGACAAAAGATTTGAGCAGAAGTTAACAAGTCTTCCTCAGCAAGCTACTCGGATGGCTTCTCTCATAAGCCATCCAGTCCGTGTCAATACCACAATATTGCACCATCCTCAGAAATTATATGATGAATTGCGAAGGTATGGTAGTACCACTCAAGGACCAGACTTGCAATAATTTTGTTAGAGTTAAAATTTAGTCAAAACACATGTCTACCACAAGAATCGAGTGTTTGGTGGCATATCCTTCTTATATATAGTGAGCATGCATCCCCAATCATATCAGTCACTCATACGAGATGCGGCAAAGGTCCAACAGATATACCTAAGCAAAGTAAGGATCCCACAACCTCGCGAGCCAGGCAAAGGAAAATAAAGATGAGTAGAAATACATCTCCTGAATTGCAAGGATCGACAATATCTGGAGATGACAACGCAAAATCAACAGTCGTGACAATGGATACCAAAGTCATTATTCCCCCAACTGACAAGGAGATTCCATAAAACCTTGTCACTTTCTTGTATGATTGGCCTCAACAATGAGCTCCGTACAACTACAAACCCCGGGTATATGTGATATGTGTGCGGACTCAGGTCGGAAAAACAAGCACAATGAATAATGTCAAAAATATTGCACTAATCGCATCCATGGTCATACAAAGAATCAAGGACATGTGTGGCCAAGTTATTTCAGTAAGGTACCCTGACAAAGAAAACCATGACCGTAAAAAGGATGAGGCTGACAGCAAAGGGATTTTCATATCCCGCTGACCCGCTTGACATGGTTAGTGTGGAATATCCAAGTCTGTTCTGTCAGATCCAAGATTCCTTTGCAACCTCAGCAGTCTGACCTCAGCGGCAATGTTAAAGCATATCACAGCCTATTACCATAGATGGGTATATCAACCACATGAGAAAAATCAAAAGTTGAACAATCAGCTCAGACCCGGTATACTCAACGACGAAATCAACTACAGGGTCAGTCTGTCAAGAAAAGCATTTGTCTGCCAGCCCCTATCGGGCCAGTCTCAAGATGTAAATATTTGAGGTATGACACAACTATAACTCCATACACCATTATATTGCTCACGACAGAAGGCAGTCAAATCGGTGGTACATATCTCATGCTCGAGCCAAGGAAATAAATCAAGATAAATCAGTGCCACCTATGAGCAGTCAGATCCCGTCAGAAGATGACCATGATAATTCTCAGCATTTATTAAAACCATAAGGCCTGCATTTATTTGAAGCAACCCCATGACAGAAGTAAAAAGGTTTCATGATAAAAAGAAAATTTATGCTCAGATCCAGTGGACATCACCGCAGATATGAGAAAATTCACTTCGGTAAAAAGATTTGGTATATGAGCAAAAATCCATAAGAATTTGAGGAAAGGTGAAATAAACCCTCCCAAAGCAAGGAAAGTTGATCATCTGAAATTCTTGGGGGGCCAATAAATAAAGGAAAAAGGATACCCGAGTTGGAAACGGTGTCCTCAAGTCATACTTGTTCCCTGAGCAACCAAATATCGAGGACGAGATTTCTTTAAGGGGGGATGGTTTGTAACAGCCTGTTTTTTGGCCCTTTTCTTTTTCTTTTGATTTATTTGGTTTTTGCTCTGTTTTTTTGGAGTGGTTTCGTGGCCTTGCCACCTGGGAAATCATCCTCATCCCCCCTCCCAAGTGGCTCATCATTCTCAAAACCTTGCCAAGATCATGTCACTTCACTCCTTGACCAAACCCTAAACTCTTTTTCTCGGGAAAATTCCTTTTTCATTAAAGGAATAACCCTATCTGTCCTAGGTTGTGAAGGAACCTATATTTCTGTCCATCCAACAATCCCCAAACAATTCTCATAATTCCTTTGGGTCATATATATCTCAAATATGCCCAAACATTTCTTTGCCCAGTTCAAAAATAACTCCCCAATATTCCTTTTTCTATTCTACCCTGAATGGCACTTTGTGAAGGGAGTGTCATTTATATCTTTCCTAGTGGCTCCCAACATTTTTGGGAATGATTATATGTCCAAATAATTGCCTCATGCACAAGTTCAACTTTATTTGCCTAGCCAATCTTCATCAGTGAATTTTCAAAGTTTCTGTCAGACAGAAGGCTTTGTGAAGGAAGTACTAGTTAGGAGTACCCAAATGAGTTGAACTTTTGCACACTCTTTAATGTGCTCATTTTAACCCCCTCCACCTATCTGCAGCCCCATCCAATCATCTATGTGATCACATGAGCCAAACTTTGATTCCGGTAATATTTTCAGGTTGTGAAGCAAGTGTACTTTATATTGCTTCAAAAATCCTGATAAATTACCAGATCATTCTTATACCCATAAAACATCTTTCCACCCAATTTGGCACCATTTCACTTACCCAATACTTCTCCAAAATTCTTGCAAGATTCTGGTCAATGAAGATAGCTGTGAAGGAAGTACCATTTTGGTAAATCCAATTGGTATGAAATTGTTATAGCTTCTTACTATGACCAAATCACTAAGCCTTGCTAAATTTGAGCTCAAGTGGCATCACCATGTGAGTGCATCATCCAAATCTCATTTCTGGACCATTTTGGCAGTTGCAAAGCAACTATATTAAACCTTGGTCCTAATCTTCTCAAAGTTACTAGGATGGAAGTCCTTCTTACCCTAAACCTCGCAGACAAACTCTCTGGCTCCAGTTCCTTTCCTGTTGATCAGCAGTTCTTGTCCAAGTTTACTGCAGTAAACTTCAGAAGTTGATTACCATTTAACCAGAGCGCTTTTAACCAAACTACCACCGTAGTTGAGACCTACCCTGGAAGAACTTACTCATAGAAAACAAGTTCCAGCCCATCTACCCAGCTACATGTCAGTGCACGCAGTGACCGCATTAATGGCATCACTGTGCGTGCGCTCTGTGTGCAGTGGCTGCGTGCAGTGGCCGTTTGTGATTCGGCACCTCCTCCTCTCGTCGGCTTCACGCGTGTGAGCGTGTCCAACAGTTTTACCGCATCGTCACCGTCCTCCTGGACCTCTCTCCCTCTCCGTAAAACCCCTCGCCGACACTCGCCGAGGCTCGCCCACGAGTGCACTATGCTCCGCTTGGATCCGAGCTCGTTTCAGCCTCTTCCTCTGCTCTCCGGCGTCGCCTACCCCTCCATGACCTCTGAATCAATGGCTCGTCATGTTCTCACATCCTCCCATGCTCGCTGGCCATCGCCAGAGCCTCGGCCGGACATGCCCGGTGGCACCCGAGCCCGTGCCCCTCGCCACGGATATAAGTAGCCCCTCCTCGCGCAGCCCGAGCACTCCAACAGCGTCACCACCCTCTGGTCCTACCCAACCCCTCCGTTGAGCTCGAGCCACTCTCCTCGACCCCCATCGCCACCATGGCCGCCGCCCCCTCTGGCCTAAATTCGGCCTAACCAAGCCCTCCCTCTCCTCATAGTCACCACCACCAGAAGCCCCTCACTCCGACGAGTCTCCCCTGCCCATCCCCTCGTCGCCGGAGCCCTCGAGGGCGAATCTTCCTCAGATTCGGCCGCCGCCACATGCTCCCTGCCTCCGCGAAGTGCCACCACTCCGTCCCTCCTCGACGCCCGCAGTCTGCCCATATGGACGCGGCGCTCCTCGCCGGTCTCTCTGGTAGCGTCGGCGCATCCGGGGACTGCCGGAGCTGCCCGGGCCATCGCCGGCACCGGCCCTGGCCTCTGTCCCGCACAAGCGAGCGCGCGAGGGAGATGAAGACAACTGCGCTGACTTGTCTCCCCTGGCTAGGCGGGCCCACCTGAGTGCGGCCCCACTCGTCAGCCGAACAGCCCGTTGACCCCGCCGGTCCAGCGTAAGTGACGGGCCCCACCACATGGGACCCGCACGCGCCCGGTCCCGCCTCTCATGACGTGGATTAGTGGAAACGTATTCCATGGAATATATTTTCGCTGACCGAAAGCTTATTTCTAAGTTTACGCATCTGCCTTATCCACTCAGGGACTTGTTTGTGATGAAATATTGACAGAAAAGTCCCTGATCTTCTACACCTCATAACTCCGCAACCGTAACTCCGTTTGAGGTGAATCCAACGACCACTTCTTTGTTTCGTGAAGCCCGTTCTATTGGTCACACTTTCACCATGTGTTAACATTATGAAAATGATCATTTTGCCCTTGACCTTATTCAGCCCCCTCCAAGATAGTATGATTTCTGGCGATTCGTTCCGCGAGTTTCTTGCACTTTCTTCTGGTGATTTCTTCCACCCTAGGCAAGCCACACCCTCCATTTACATGACCGTAATGCAGTGACATGGTTTAATTTATTTAAACTTGTTTAAAATATTGCTTTAGCTACTTGTGATCTGTGCATGGCATTTTCTCGGAGTATTATTTTGATCTTGTTGATGCCATGCTACTGTTTAGATTACTAGGAGTTATGTTTGTAGTTGATGAGTATCATGTTGCCATTGGAGTATTAGTGGTTGATATTATGATTGTTTTCATGATGATATTTGTTATTATATTTTGGAGAATTACTTTGGATGTCATGATGCCTTTGGAATATTAGTGGTTAGTGTGATTATCTTTATGATGATAGTTGATGTTCTATTGCTTGGAGTATTAACTTCGGAGATGATGTTTACATGTGGATATTAGCTCGATAGCTTTGTTCTTGTTATTGGAGTAGTAGAGTTATTGTTTTCAGATCATCATGATAGAAATGTTATGCTATCCTAGGAGTATTTTGATATGATGATATTATGCTTAGATTATTTGTTGGATATTGCTAGGACTTGGATTATAGTATGATAGTTGATATCAGAGTATCAGTTATCACAATTCTACTTTTGGGGATACATTTTGTCATTAAGTTGGTCAGGTGCCACTGAACCGGGCTTTCTCGAGTGCAACCACATTTGCCTTTATGGGAAGGCCCTAATGCGATGCTATTGCCGTGTCTCTCGCCGGTGCCTCCAACGAGGGAAGGTTATGGGCGCGCGCTACCCTGATCAGGTAGGCAGACATAAGCCTTGTGTGCCCGTTGTTGTTGTTATGTGCACATGTCCCTGTTTGGGACCATTTATTGTTTTGGCCATGACGGTGGCCGTTGGTGTGTTTGGAAGACACGGGGCCACCCAGGACTAGCCGAGTGGGGAGTGAGTCGAAGTGGCCGGGAGAGTGTCATGGAAGTAGATTGGTTTTGTCAGAACATCGTTGGTCCACCCGAATGGGAGTGCGAGGCCATGGGTTCCGTGGTGTGGGTAAAGTGCGCTACCTCTGCAGAGTATGTTTGTTTAAACTATCGATAGCCACATCCTCGGTCATGGGCATGGGTTCGTACTAGGTCACACCGTTCGATCAACACTTACCTGACGGGATGACTTATAGGTGATTTATATGTTAATGTTTTGAGCAGTACAGATTGGCAGGATGTTGATGATGTTGGGGACCAAGTTTGGTCATGGTTGTGATTGCCGAAAAGATCACCGTTTGGTCACAAGGTGGCCCGATCCCAGACCACGAGGTTGGTCCATTTGTGATCCATGAATGATCACCGTTCGGTTTTGACCACGAGGTGATAGAGATGGTATATTGCTTGGTCGGTTAGCCAAGAGAGATATGGTTATGGAGATCTGAGATGGTGATTTATCAGTATTGTAGTAGTTTCATATCATGCTTAGTAGTTTATGTTGTATCATGGTAGCTGTTAATTTAATTAACTTGCTTAATGCTATGTTATTGTCTTGCCTTGATGTTTTTGGTTGTTGTGAGCTTGCAAGTACATTCAATGTACTGACCTGGCGTGTCATGCCAGATTGCAGGTCATGCCGTGATTGCTTGATTGCTTGTCGTGGTTTTCATTCGTGCGAGCTAGATCGTGTCCTATCCAGAGTCCCTATGGAGTGGAGTTCACTACCTTCGTCGTTGTTCCGCTGCTAGAAGACTTCCACTGCTAGCATAGAGCAAGTGTAGTATCGCAGGCGTAGTGTCACCGTGCTGATGTGAACCTTTGTAACATCAGACTTGTATTATTATTCTTGTAATAAGAGCTGATTTGTTCTATGTCAAGCAGTGCCGTATTCCAGAGACTTCTCCTTGATCTCTGGGCTAGAATATGAGGCGTTCTGGTTTCTCTAAGCCGGGGAGCCGCACGCATCCCCACACGACCGTCTACGCCAGTCATTTCTGCTTCTTTACTAACATGGTGACGCGCCTGGAGAACCGCTCCGAGAGAGCTCACCGGCTTGTTGAGGAGAGGAGCCACAACCTGCTCGAGCGCGCGTTTTCTCGCATCTTCAGCCATCTTCAGAACACCTACCTCGACTTTGATTTTGACGCCGCCATCGCTCTGGTGCCCAAGGGCATCCGGGGCAACACTACAAAAAAATACACTTCCGTGATGATACGTGTTTGTCACAGTAGGTTGCGTTTTTTGTCATGTATGTACATCCATGACAATTTTATGACAGAATCAAGATAGTCATACATGTGCTGTCATAGAAGTGTTCCATGACATTACCAAAATTATCATCATGGAAGTGTCCACTTCCATGACGATAAATCGCGCGACACAGAAGTGCTTTCGTCAAGGGTGACCGACACGTGGCATCCACCGTAACGGAACGCTATTAAGCTATCGGGTCCGGTTTTGGATCCGATAACCCGTTAACAGCCCGGACCAATGGGGATTTTAAACATGTAAAATCATCATTGGCCGCAGGAAACACGTGTTGCCTCACCGTTGAGATAGATGTCATCCACTCATTGGACAAGAGGCGCATATGATAGGTCGACACGTGGCACGGCCCAACAGTGGCCCATTTCGGTGAAAAGGCCGGCCTAGTAAAAATTAGCAGGCCGGCCCATATAAGGCCTACTTGTGTCAGGTCCATTTAAGCCCACGGCCCATATGAGATGTGCCAATTCGGCTTGTCAACGGCCCGTTAAAGATTTGATACCATTGCAGCCCATCGTAAGTTCGAGCCCGTTAACAGCCTGCTATATATCTCGGCTCAATATCGGCCTGATGAGATTTCGGCCTGTTAACGGCCCATTCAATGGATGGGCCAATTTTTAGGATGTACATCTTTCGGTCTTTTTGCGACCCATTTAAATATTGGGCTAATTTTTGGCCCGGTCTTTCTTTCAGCCTGTTGACGGCCGATAAATCTAATTGGCCATTTGTAGTCGGACCTGAGTTTCGGCCTTTTAGCGTCCCATTTAAGTGTTGGGCCAATTTACGGCCCAGTGTCACTTTCAGCCTGTTGACAGCCCATAAATCAGTTGGGCCATTTGTAGTCGGACCTGAGTTTTGGCCTTTTAGCGACCCATTTAAGTGTTGGGCCAATTCCCGGCCATGTGTGCCTTTCGGCCTATTAACGGACCATAAATGACATGGGCCATTTGTAGACGGACCTTAGTTTTGGCCTTTTAATGGCCCATGCCCTTCATGGTCCAATACCAGCATAGTTTCTCTTTCGGCCTGCTGAAGGCCCACAACAAGGTTGGGCCATTACAATACGACCTGACTTTCGTCTTCTTAGCGGCCCATGCTCTTCATGGTCCAATACAAGCCCGTTGTCTCTTTTGGCCTGCTAAAGGCCTACAGTATAGTTGGGCCATATGTAGCCCAAACTTAGTAACAACCTGTTAATGGCCCGTGAAATAAATTGGTCCCACCTGTTGCCCGCTTCAATGTCGGCCTGTTAACGACCCGAGAGGTAAGAGGGCCGACCATTAACTTTTGACCTAGTAACGACCCATTAACTTAATGGGCCCACTAAAGTTCGTACATGTCTTTAGGCCAAATTAGATAATTTGAGCCCATTACGATGAGCAATTATGCACAGGACCAAAACTGATCAAGCAAATGTATGACATATAGGGAATAACGTTGCACATCTAGCATATATTACAGGAAATTACATCCACTGGGCAATCAAAGATTGATGCCAGTGCCAATAAATGAGCAGAACCTAACCATCTACAACGTCACAATCTGCAACCTCAGCATAGATGACGCCCATAAGCATGTGGGCAAGGTCTTGCTGCTTTGATACACTATCTCTGAAAACATTGATCAGTTGTTGTGTCACACGACTCTGCACCTCTGATTCATCCACCATTTCCATCATTGCTTCAACCATTAATTGGTTCACAACATACATTTATTATGTTGCATTCGAGATAGAGGACACTGAACAGATTCAGATGGCGATTTTGGCAGGCTTGTATTATTGATAGTGGAGAGTGTCTCGACCACTGCATAAAAACATAAATTAGGACGGGAACCAAACAGATTAATCATGAGTTATTGCCATATTACATGGCCTAGATTTACTGGAAGGAAACAATGGGGTTGCCCTGCTATTTTCAGAGTTTGTCTTCTTATCTTCAGCAGCCTGCACAAAATTAACACATTAGCGTTGCTATCATTGGCCAAGTCAGATAATAGGAAAGCAACATTGACACAACGAACGTTTGGGCAACTAGCCTACACCAAATTAACACAATATGGCACAACTATCATCAGCCAGGTAAGGTAATACGAAAGCAACATTGACACAATGAATGAATGGGCAACCAGAGAAGCACTACAATTCAGTAATGTGCGTGATATGAGATAGTACACTCATGCAGCTCAGTATGCAAAACTACCAGGCAGTTTTCCTTACAAAAATCAACATTGGCACCTTTAACATTTTTGCTACAACTAATTTTAGATCAGATAAAGGTTAGATTCACGCCGATTAACAAAATACATGCTGATGTAAAAATATAGTGATATACAACAGGTACTTACATCAGCATTGGAGCATAGAGAATTCCCGGAAGATATTTTCCTCGAATACGATCCCAATGTAAGAAGTCTTCTATCCTTTAACCTTATTTTCTAAAAGAGAGATGGGTAAGAAACATGTAGAAAATATGATCAAAATGCTATAAAATTTCATGATGCGAGGATACGCACACGCTTCTTAGAATGGAGTTGACATTCTTTTGCTGGACTGGAGCGGACTAGTTCTTTGGCCACTAGAATCTACATATTATCAGTGGGAGTTGGGTTTCTCTTTGCTGGAGCAGTATCTATGAAAAATGGAGTTGGTTTATTATCTCTTAGCGTTTGGATCTTTTGCAAAGACCTGGTTTGCAACCCTTCATATTCTAACGTAGCCGTCTTCCCCTTGCATGCCTTATATAGAAGAATGGTGATCCAGTTATAAAACATGCTACAACAGAGATGACATAGGTACTGAAGAATAGAAAGGCATGACATATTGACATGTATTCCCTCCATCCGGAAACAAATGGATGGGTCTAGGCATATTTCAGTTCTAGATACATCCACTTTTATCCATTTCCACGACAGGTAATCCGGACGGAGTGAGTATGATGTGAGAGCTAGGGATACGATAGGACAACATAGTAAAAAAAACCCTGAAAACCCCACTGCAGAACCAAAGTATTCAAACCCACTGATATGAGATAGTACACTCATGCAGCTCAGGATGCAAACTACCAGGCAATTTTCCTTACAAAAATCAACATTATGGCCTTTAATCATACATTTTTCTAGAATTAAATTTAGATCAGATAAAGGTTGGATTCACGCTGATTAACAAAATACATGCTGATGTAAAAATATAGATATATACAACAGGTACTTACATCTACATTGGAGCACACAGAATTCCTGCAAGAATCTTTCCTCATAAACGATACCATTCCAGAAATTTTTCTATCTGTTAAGCTTATTTTCTAAAAGAGAGATGGGTAAGAAACATGTAGAAAATATGATCAACATGCTATAAATTTTCATGATGCAAGGATATGCACACGCTTCTTAGAATGGAGTTGACATATTTTTGCTGGACTGGAGCGGACTAGTTCTTTGGCCACTGGAATCTGCTTATTATCAGTAGGAGTTGGGTTTCTCTGTGCTGGAGCAATATCTATAAAATTGGAGTTGGTTTATTATCTCCTGGCGTTTGGATCTTTTGCAAAGGCCTTGTTTGTAACCCTTCAGATTCTAACATAGTTGTCTTCCCCTTGCATGCCTTGTATAGAAGAATGGTGCTTTAATTATAAAACATGCGACAACAGAGAGATGGAATAGGTACTGAAGAATAGAAAGGCATGACATATTGATATGTATTCCCTGCATCCGGAAAAAAAATGGATGGGTCTATGCGTATTTCATTTCTAGATACATCCTTTTTATCCATTTCGGCAACATGTAATCCGGACGGAGGGAGTATGGTGTAAGAGCTAGGGATACGACAGGACAACACAACAAAGAAAACACTAGTTGAATGTAAAACTATATGCTAGCGGAATACGTACGGAAATAACTAAGGCAACATACACGTGTATGATTGGGAACTAAGATGGCATTGCAACAGAGCACTAGAACAACACTTCAATGTAAAAAAAACATGGTATGGTACACAAATGAAGTACATACTGATGAATAACAATGCATAAGATATTCAGAAGCATGATGTCCAAATTAAGCAGATGGCATTGCGATAGAGTAGAATGATAGTACTTCAATTTGAAAACATGTTATCATGAATGGAATAGGTACTGAAAAATAGGAAGGCATGACATATTTACATGCATGATCAGCATGCTAAGCACATGGCATTGCAACAGAGTAGATACACTCCAGGACATCATATGCATGTTGTACCCATATCACATGCCAAGTTAGAGCAAGGACCTTGTGGGGTGAAGAGGATTCATCATCTTTCTGCAAGTCTTCTGAAGAACTACCTTTACATGTTCCATCATATTGGGTATCATTGGCATCTAGTTTATTGGCCTTTACATTGCTCCGTGAGGTTCTTGTGGATATATCAGTGTGTGCAATTATATCTGACATGCATGGAAGACAACTAGTAGTTAGATTTATGTAATGAGTGCCTGTAGGAGACGACATAAATAGTTGGACTGGGGTTAACTAGCAGCAACATGTCTCATGAAGTAAAGGAAGAACACAGATGAAAGCTACAGAATATGTATCGTTTGTACTAGAGATTAATTAGATGGCACACAAAAGTATTAAAGAACAACATAGGTAATACTAGAAGTGGTATAATAATATAATCACCAGCCTGTGGGATAGCATTGGCTGATGGATGATAACTATGGAACAACGTTACCTAAAGAACAAGTATCTTAGCTGAACTATGGAACATCGTTAACTCCTGAACAAGACCCGTAAGAGATCAGCATGAATATACAATGAAATGTGATGATCTATTTTCCATTCTTAGATGAATAACAAAGCCATAAATGTTGCAGACAAGTAAGATGAGGGTATAACCTATCTAGCTGCCATCCATAGGAGTGAGCATCATGTGCTGACTTGTCGATGGCCCTGCAGTTGTTGTGGATGTCCATGTCGGGCACGCGCATTCGACGCAGGGAACTCTTGAGTGGGGACTATAGCTCCCTTCTGGTGTATGCTTCCCTTGTTGGAGCAGCTGTTGTGAGTCGGAAGACGGTGTGTTTGAAGATGCAGATAACGCATAATGTTAAGAATGACATATCTCTTTGATTTGAAGAAATACACTAAGAGATCAACAACAAGGTACGAGAGTGGTCACACGTCAGTTGACTGAAGACTAAATTGGGGTCACACGATTTTATTTTATTTTGGTACTGTCTGATCTACGCCGGATGGCTTGATGCCCGTCTTGTGTCTCCCGGTTGACACTGTTCGGAATTTTCCCCGAAGAGCCAGCGACCAACGGCAAAGCAGCCTGCCTCTGTCGGCAGTGGCCCCGGCCAAAACCCCGCTCCCCGCCCCACCGCACTGCCGTGGTTGCGCCGCCCCCGGGCCAATCCACGAAGACTCCCGGTCATCCAGATCCGGCGGCAGTAATACCTTCAACCCACGCAACTCTAAAAGATAGCCATCTAAGCGCTGCTTCCGCGGTGAACTTGCGGCCCCACACCCTTACGTTAGACACCAGCCAACTAGCAGCCTAGGAGCTCCGCCGCCTCGATGGGTGCTCCTTCCCATTGGGAATCGATTGGACCAGAATATAATTTCAGACAACTGACGCCTAAATAAAGTGATTTGAGATGAGGGTGCGACCTATCTGGCGGCATGGTGAAGTAGGCAGGTCCAGCTGCCGAGTCAGTGAGGCCGGCGTGGTTGCGGTGGCGACCGGTGGCAGGGAAACAACGATGTCGCGACGGTCGACAGCTACGGGGAAGCAGCGCCAGGGCTCTGGACGTATCCGAAGTTGGAGCCGCTCCGACGCCGTGAAAAACGGCGGGGGTGAATCAGCTCTGGTACGGTTCACGCGGCCGTCGTCGAGGCAGCACGAGCAGCACAGAGTAAGAGGCACACGTTCCAGTGCACGACGGCAAATGGACAACGTCTCCGGCATTAGGGAGGAGGGCGGCTGTGAAATTGGTGCGGTGGGGGCGCCATGGAGGTGGGCCTAAGGTTTCGCGGCTCGGGAGAAGGGAGCTTCCTGGGGAGAAGGTGATTTGGCACCCATGAGGTATGAAATGGGGGGGGGAGAATTGGGAGGGGAGTGGAACCATGTCTTATGGACGCATTTGTCTGAAATGTGAGGGGGAGTTACAGTTCTACCCTTGCCATTAGGCTTCTCGGCTTGGGTCTGTGTACTGAGGGTCGGGGATAGTAGAATAACTTTGCTTCTCCCCAAATAGTGGGCGGGAGCGATTTCGGGAGAGGAGGGCGTGTTTTGAACTATAGTGGACGCGAGCGATTTCGGGTATTATAGTACTGCATGAACATGTTGAAAGTCAAATTAATGAACTAGTTAGATATACGCATACATCCGTTCATGTGTGGATTGCAGACAACATGTTCTCCAATTTAAATATTTGAATGCAAGTTTATATCGAAACATGGTTTATATCAGTCTTTGATGCATAAAACGCGACCTCCCCCTCTCCCGGACTCCTGTTCTCTCTCTCTCTCTCTCTCTCTCTCTCTCTCTCTCGCTCTCT
>NC_041385.1:608648019-608682842 GCF_002162155.2 Triticum dicoccoides
GCATATATACACCATCTATAGGTATCTCTCGCATACTATGTATGATACTCTAGCTAGTCCAAGCTAGATATCTTGGGTGCACTCATCGTACGCACACAAATTCCTTGGCTCTTTGCTCATAACTCTCTCACGCACCACTTTGTCGTCTTAGAGCTCTTCCCCCCCTCTCTCAAACTCTCCATCCACCTGGGTCACACATACACATGCATATCTCAGTCGCACTCGATAGGCCCATCTAAAACTCTATCTCTCTCCCTCGTTCTCTCTCCATCTCACATGCACACACAAACAATCTCATGCCTAGCAAGCCAAGTATGATGGTCTCTTACTCAATTGTAGGCACACGCAGTCCCCCCTATATGTATATGACTAGCTAATCTTAGTCTCCATCACAAACATGTGCATGGTCTATCTCGATTTCTCTCGGGGCATTTTTCTATCGCACACATACCTCCCTCGATCTCCCACCCATATAGTCCCCTCACGATCTCGAGGGGATCTCTCTATCACAAACACACCCTCTCTCGCTCCCCATGCGTCCATGCCATCCATGTGTCCCTCTTGACCTTTGTTCCTTGTTGGCCAGACCTCTATTGGACATGTGCTACATGGGTGTCTCTCTCCGTTGCAAACAATCACACACTAGCTATCTTCATGTATCTCCTCGCCTCGCTTTTCCATCTTGGAGATGCATGTGTGATATGTTCACATAAGGAACGAAAAAACACACACTCTCTCTAATTTATCGTTTTTGTTGTCACTTTCTCTTTCACACACATACTTTTTTTCCACACTTACTCATTCTCCTTCACACGCACTTGATCTGTCTCGACTTAGGCACTCTCCTCAGTCCATAGCATATAGATTTATTGAAAAGTCAAACATCACAAAGTTTGACCATATACGTGGGGAAAAACAATTACATCTAGTACGGCAAACATATACCATTAGATTCACCATGAGATGCAGTTTTTATCATGTATCTTTGGTATTGTAGATATAAATAACATTTGCGTAAACCTGATCAAAGTTTCCAAAGTTTGACTTCTAAAAAATTTACATACACTACATTATCGAGCGGATGGAATATCTATTTCCCCCTCTCGGCTATCTGACGCACCACTCAGCCTTATCGGGGCTCCTCAATCTCTGTCAAACTTTATTGGTCAGTTTGGTTCGTGACCTGACCCTCATGCCTTGATGGCCAGTACTGCCTGGTGTGGACGTGAGATGTAAAATATTTCTGCCTGGCCAGGCTTGTGTGGTGCTGAAGCATTTGGTTCATGCCTGGGCTAGGCAAAGCATCAACATCCCATCAATCAATCCATGCAGCAATTATTTAATGCTAATATCCATCCATGTTGCTCTTAGCATCGTAGCTGCACGGCCAGGCGTTCGAAATCGGTCCCCTGGGCCAGGCTACTTGCAGTGTGTGGAGTCCAGCCAGGCTAATTAAAGTGCAAGGGAACCCAGGCTAGGCAGGATTTATTTTTCACAGGGTAGAAACCATACAAGCGTGCATGAAATCCAGCCACAACCCCAGGCCAGACAAAAGATGCTCAGGACGCAAGCCAAACTCACCTTATATCTCCCTGGTTCACACATACACATGTCTCGCTCGCGCTATACATATAGACCCATCCAACACTCTCTGCCCTTGTTCTCTCTCCATGTGACACGCACCCCCCTAAGTACCATAATCCCTCACTCCATCATAGGCGCAAGCACTCGCCCCTCCTAAGTATGATTATCTCTTACTAGCCATTAGGAATACACTTATTATCTCCTTCCATCCATACGTCTATCTCGATATCTCTCGGGGCATCTTCTATCGCGCACACACCTTGTCACTCGATCTCCCACCCATGTAGTCCCATCACAATCTCCAGGCGATCTCTCTATGACAAACATACACTCTCTCCTCCCCATGTGTGCATTTTCTCCATACGTCTCTCTTGACCTCTCTCCCTTGTTTGTCAGACCCCTCTTGGCCACGTGCTAGGGTTCTTGCTCTCTCGGTTCCAAACAACCACACACTATCTCCTCACCTTGCCTCCATTGTCGAAGATGCATGTGTGATATGTTTGCATGATACACGCACGCTTTTTCTCTACTTTTATCGTGTGTTGTCCATGTCTCTTTCACACACGCACACACCCTTTTTTCACTCACTCTTTCTATCTCTTTCTCTCTCTCTCTCTCTAGTTAGGGACTCTGTCACGTCCATAAGCATATGGATGTTTTGAAAAGTCAAACCTCAGAAAAGTTTGACCGGGTATATGTGGAGAAAAACATTTACATCTGGAACGATCATTAGATTCATCACAACATGTACTTACTTCATACTATAATTTATCTTTGGTATTGTAGATATAAGCAATTTCTTTATAAACTTGGTCAAAGTTTCAAAAGTTGGACTTTAAAAAAATGTTGGAACTACATTATCGAACGGAGGGAGTAACTCTTTCTTTCTCTCTGCTATCTCTCACGGGCCTCCCCTCTCACTCGAACTCTCTATACCGACGGATTATATGATCACTGTGTCAGTGTACAACTCTGTATATTGTTTAGTTGACCGGTCAGCCAATCCACATGCTGCCTTGTCAGCTCGTGTTCTGTATCTCGTGTGCTGGACCATGTGGTAGTGGGTGAAAATAAGTAAACTAGAGGCCTATCTGACACGCGGTGAAGTAAACAAAGTTGAAACCACTCGGGGTAGCACCCCGCTCGCTAGTAAATTGAGGGCGCATTGAGGACACACTTCTTGCGCGTGAAGGACGCACTAGCGCACAATTCACCACTGTGCGGTGGCATGCACAGAAGGACGCACTCGCGCACACCCATCACACAACACACACCAGCACACGTGTACACCAGTGTCGCCGCCGGTTGAGATGGACAGCGAGGCAGCCAACAAGCGGAGGCGGCTCGAGCCAAAACCGCATCGGGCGAGCCTGGACTTCATCAGCAGCCTCCCCGACGACATGCTTCTCGTCATCATCGACCTCCTCCCCACCAAATCTGCCGTGCGGACCGCCCTGCTCTCCCAGCGGTGGTGCCCCCTCTGGCGCTGTGTCCCCCTCAACCTCACTGTCAACAGCTGCCTCTGTGACGGGGATTGCAAACGCATGGCCGCAGTCTCCAAGATCCTTTCATCGCACCCTGGGCCAGCCAGATGCATTGACATCCGCATGTTCAGTAACAACTGCAAGGTCCAACCCAAGTTCGACGAGTGGTTCTTATCCCCTGCCCTAGATCAGCTCGAGGAGCTCAGCTTTGAAGCTAGACGATGTTGCTCTTTGCCGCCGTCCGCGCTCCGCCTCACGCCAATGCTGCACCGCTCCAGCTTCAGCTCCTGCTATCTTCCCCAGATTAATGCCGCGCCTGCCCTTCTTCTCCCTCAACTCAAGCAGCTCGACCTCTTCGATGTTGTGATCTCGAAGAAGGCTATGGAGAACCTGCTCCACAGCTGTACTACGCTCGAGTACCTTCGTCTTGAGCAGATCCACGGGTTCATTATCCTCCACATCGCCTCGACGAATCTCCGATGGATTTATGTGTCTTGCTGGCCCCGCAACAAGACATCAATTGGGAAGAGATCACTCCAGCTGTTCCATGTTATCGTCATTGAGAATGCGCCTTTCCTTGAGAGATTGCTTGTATCGAATCTAGAAGGTCCAACAAAAATCAAGGTCATTGACACGCCGAAATTGACAGCGTTGGTGTACTCGTCTGCCAAATTCTCCGAACTCTTTATTGGATCCGTAATCGTTCAGGTACATCACTCATCTTCTTCTCCGTCTTCTTGAAATTCACATTTTTAAATTTCTTCTTGATGTATTTACGACCATCTTCCAGAAAATGATTCCCACAAGCTTGACCCAGTCCATGCACACAGTGAAGATCTTGGCACTAAAATCTATCAGCCCCAATTTGGATCAAGTTGTTGGATTCCTTACATGCTTTCCGTGCACGGAGAAGCTAATCATCAAGGTGAAACTTCTTCCCTATAAGTAAATGGTAATCACAACGTAGCTCAATTTTTTCGTAATTTTCCCAAATTACGATGACAAGTGTAGTGTTCAAAACCGCATCTACACATTGCACAGAAAGAAATGTTTTTATTATTTTTTCTCATGTGATCACCTGCATCATTTTTATGCTGTAATACTATAGTAGCCTAGGCTAGTCATAGTGGAAAGTAACTTAGACTACTCCAGTAACTCTATGGTTACCCTAAGAGCAAGTACTACCTCCGTCCTGGTTTACTCTTCCAATTTTGTAGTATCAAAATTTGACCATAGATTTAACTGACAAAATGTTAATGCATGTCACTAAGAACCATATCGTTGGATTGTATTTGAACATAATTTCAAATAGTGTAATTTTTAGTGACATGCATTGGCATTTTCTTAGGTAAATCTATCGTCAAAACTATATACTAAATAAGAGTTAGTATTCCCTCCATCCCAAAATTCTTGTCTTACATTTGTTTAGATACGAATGTATCTAACACTAAAATGTAACTAGATACATCTATATTTAGACAAATTTAAGACAAGAATTTTGGGACGGATAGAGTACAAAAGTGGGCTATGTAGGCCAAAACACGTGCCAAATTCACTTGTGATGCATTTGGCATCGATGCCCCTCCATTGCTCACCTGGTGCCCCAATCTGGATCACCTACTTTGCTCCGATACCAAATTAATGCAGCAATGAAAAAACACTGCGTGGGAGAGAGAGAGAGGACTGAGGCAATAAAAAACACTTGTTTGGGAGAGTGAGAGGCTGGGGTAGTTGGTTTAATTGATTTGTTTATACATGTGGGTCTGTGTGCAGAGTGTTGCCAACTCTCTCACATCGCGAGAGCGGTGCCAAATCTTTTGATTTGACATCGATGCGTATTATGTGGCATACTTTTGCGAAATATGGCATCGACCACATAGTGGAAGGCAACAAATGCCCAAGCTCTTCACGTGCTCCTAGTTAAAGGAGAGGAAACAGAGAGAGAGAGAGAGAGAGTGAAAAAATATCACTAGCCAGCCAACCCTATCGTATGAGCGAATGATATTGGTACCTCTTGATGACATGGCAATCTTATACAGCCAGCTACTCTAATATGTTCTCTTTTTTGTTGATAAAAAAAGACCCGAAAGTGAAAAATGTGCTGCACTATAAGAATCTCATCGAATGCCTTGATCTCCATCTTACAAAAATTGATATGATCGACTACTGAGGCAGCACATCTGAGATTAAATTGGCCAGGTTCTTTGTTCTGGAGGCAGGTGTGCTCAAGATAATGAGGTTTGGCATTCTCTGGCACAACAATGAATGGCGTGCTGATCACCACAAACGTCTAAGCCTAAATGACAAAGTCTCCGCAGAAGATGAATTTGTTTTTGAAACATCAAGTGGCCAGAGACTCGAAAACTTATTTGCCCATTAGTGACTTGTCAGGGCGGTGGATTTTAGTTTGTACAATAATGCCGCATCCACCTAAAGTAACAAAAGTTCTTATGTAAACTTCCTAGTAATTCCCTCTTCGTAGGTGTAGCATTATTCCTAACATTTGTCATATCAGTTTGAAACTTGTAATATTGCCGTGTCCTATTCCTGCATTTTCAAAATCCTGCGAGTCAAACAGGTCCTGAGTTGGTGATGATGTTGTGCCTCCCATCTTTCACCAATAGCCATCGGATCTAGATCTGACGCATAAAAACCAAGCTTCTCCATTTTTGCAAAAAGATGCCCACACTTGTTCCCTATTTACAAACAAATCCTTGTCTTTCACAATCAGCCTTATCTCCTCCCCACCACATCTAGAAGGCCGTGGAAAATCTGGCGCGATGTCGCTGCCGGCGCCATCCACCTCCAATCTTGGTGTTTCGTGCAATGCACGGGCATCTATGCACGGGAAATTATATCGAAAAGGGCTAGTTGTAAGCAGGCTAGCTCTATAGCCATGATGATAGTGACTGCAGTTGGTGAGGCTGACTATGATATGCTGAACACGGCGCCTATACTCAGGTGTCATCTCTGGCGCAGGGTCTTGTCACGTCACTGTGAGGAGCAGCACGTAATAATTTGACCAACGGGTAATACAGTGCTAGTACTCCTACTACATTGTTAGTACTACTACTAGTACTAGTAGCACCACAGTCTGGATTTACGAGTACTACCACGTCCATCTGGATTTTAGTATTTGACTAGCAATATCTAGTAATGCATGTCACAAAAAATGTACTACTCCCTCTGTAAATAAATACATGGTGTATTGTTTTATTCCTATCGGCGAGAGAACTTAATGTCTTTTTTCTAACTAAACACTGCATGTCATGTTTGATAGTCTCAAGTAATTGAAAGCATGCACGACCCACATCTCTCATTGGTTGATATGTCACGAAATAAGAAACAAGGAGGGAGTTAATGCATCGTGCCTAAGTGTTTTGGGATTATTTGGTTTTCGTAAGGTGACTTACACAACATTTTTGTTTACATGCATTAACATTTTATTAGTTAAATCAAAGGTCAATACTTGGCGCAAAATGCAAAGGGGACCAATAAACCAGTAAACATCAAACTTCTCTCGTTTGGCCCAACTAGAGGTCCGGTGAGATGACTATACTGCACCAGCATAGAGCGGGACACAACTTCATTGACTTACTGCAACTGCCTTTGGGTGAATGACATGTGGGCCCAAGGGGTGGCTGGCCCACCTATCATACAGCCAAAGGCAGGTGCTGTGGAGGGCCGAGGAGTAGTATGAAATTGTACGCACCTACGCACGCTAACCAAGGGCAAGAGTGATCACTCGAATCGCAAGATCAGTTGACTAGAAGCTAAGCTAGACCCATTGAGGGGATGAGCGCGAGCATCAGTCGGCTGTGCCAGATGGTCCACGACGCCGGCCTGCGGCCCGACACCGAGGAACATCTCCAGGTATTGCTTGAGGCCGCCAGGGCGAGGGGACGGTTGGATGACTTCGTCTTCTTGTTCGACGAGGTCCTCGTCGGTTTCCTCGACAAGTTCACCGTTGTCTAGAAGCTCGCGGACGACTTTGACGTACGCCTCCAGCCGATGCGCCCAGGCTCTGCGATGCCCGTCACCCTCAACGGCCACTATGTTGACAACCTCTTCAACGCATTGGTGGCCCTGCGACTACCCGCCATTGCGCCGGAGAATGTCCACCTCGTGGTCGCGCTCACCGTGCAGCGCCTAGTGCAGCAAGACACCATCGACATAATCGCCCACATCTATGCGGAAATCGTCCACAAGGACTACTACATGCAAGAGGAGAACGATAGGACGCTGGCCTTCTTGGACCGTAGGGCAACCTTGGACGACATTGTTCAGAAGCACGTTGAGCTCGCCGCCAATGTCGTTGCTCCTCACGCTTCGGTTGGTGACCCGGCGCACTAGGGCGTGAGGATGTCGTTGATGGATCCCTAAGTATTTTTATCTTTCCGTCAAATCCATGTAGTAGTATATGGTACTACTAGTAATTATCTTACCTTTCGCATCAACTTCATAATTTTCGTACGTACTCCATGCATGAATGGCGCCATAACCAAACTTCTCATTACTCTAGGCAAAATTGTTATTTTCTATCTATCGGTCGCGCCATGGAGCAGAACCAAATTTTATAAGTTACGAGTTCAAAAGGAAAAGCCTGCCGTGTTCGCGTCGCACCCCCACATGGTTGGTCCGGCACGCTGCTCAAGGGGGAATGCGTGCGGTGTTGCATTTTCACTTACAAGTGGGACCGCAGTTGAGCAAACCGACTATCGGCAAACCCCCACCCCGCCCACCGCGTGATGGCTGAGAAAATAGGAGGGAGAAGAGATGGTTGTAGCACAGACTCCAAGAAAATTGGTGTCAGATGGGACTCATGTGGGTGGCGTGTGCCGTACTGCTAGACGTGAATGCTAGTTATGGCCCATGCCACCCCACTATATCGAGCCTATATCGAGTACGTAGAACAAATTTCCAAGAGTCCGTGCTCAACCCTCCTCTATCTCTCTTCTCAGCCAGCCAGCGGACGCGCGGAGCGCATCGTCTATTTGCTCACATCCGGGCCCACATGTCAGTGAAAACGCAAGAGGACCCACTGAACCTGCACATCTTTCACCTCGACGTGCTGATGATGAAAAACAAATCCAATAAAGATCTTCGGTGGCCGCTTTTTGAGTTACTCAAGAGTAGTAAGATTCTATTTACAGTTTAACCCAAGATGCACATCACGTGGCTTCAACTACCACTCTATTTTCTTGCATGACACGACCTGGATGCTGGATGTCCCGCGTGTTGGCAAAAGGAGGAAGAACCCGATCAAATCTTCGGTTGTGCTCTCGGATTAGACTAGTTGTGCTAACTTAAAAAAATTATTGTGTATTCCCTCCGTTCCAAAATACTTGACTTCCATTTGTCCAAAAATGGATGTACCTATATACTAAAACATGTCTAGATACATCTATATTTTGACAAATAGAAGGCACGTATTGTGGAACGGAGGGAGTAGAATGGATGCATGTTTTTGTACTGGGAAGAAGAGTACATCGATATATTGATAGAGCGCAATTTTGTAGATGTTCTAGCACTTTTAGCTAGCATAGAGGCTAGAGATGAGACTAGTGCACTTGTTGATACTCCTACTAGAATAGAGGCTAGACATGAGACTAGATGTGAGGAAGCAACGTCTACTTCTTTACACTCAAAGAAGAAAGAAGCACGCAAGATCGAGCCTCCGCAGATAAACAATGAATGTATCGAGAAGGCACTAATCCAACTTACAAGAGCAGTTATGGAAGTTGGATATCTTCTAGAGTAGTAAAATGTATTCTTGTGGTTCTTGTTTTCTTTGGTCTTGCTTTTCTAGTCAGAATTATCCTTGGAGTTCGTGCAAAACGGAGGTTCGTTTGGGGTCGTGCGTTGGAGTTGGCCTTACAAGTGGGACCGCAGTTGGGGAAACCGACTATCGGCAAACCCCCACCCTGCCCGCCGCGCGATGGCTGAGTTAGAGAAACGATGAGGTTGAAGAGATTTCTCTAGGACGGACTCCAAGAAATATGGTGTTAGATGGAGGTCGTGTTGGTGGCGTGTGTCGTAATCCTGGACATGAATGCTTGTTCTGGCCCATGCCACCCTACTACTCCTACTACTTAATGTATATAGTACTAGTATCGAGGATTCAAGGTGCTGATTACGTATAGTATGGCTACAGTAAAAACACCCGCCCGACGAGCGAAGCATGTGAAGCTAGTACAAACAGTGTACTACTATTGTTGATTGGCCTCATCCGATAATCTGTTGCAATGCACGTACAATTATGTACTCGGAAAATATTTTTTTCCTCATCGTACCACTCACTCAGAGAAGAGACTCGAAAGCCATTCATAAATTTAGTAAGTTTATCACAGGCATATCATTTTATTACATACAACAGGTCATCAACCCACATCGACAATGAGGATACATTATAAATACTAAAGTTTTCACCACACAACAAATAACAAGCAATGAAATGAACTTCAACTCAACCATTCCTCGGCGTTGGAAACGCTTGCTTTGAACCACAAGTGATTCTCTGGGATGGGCCATCCATTGTCGATCTGGAGACCAACGCAGGGCTGATCATCCAGGCTGATGCGGCCTACTATATCAGTACCAGGGTAGGGAACCACCCAAATGTCCGAGGTATAGACACAATTGCTTCTCATAAATGGTAGTAATGTTGTGTCAACAACAGATGGATCGCCTTTCACCATCATTAGAGAGTTTTTGTCCAAGGAAGAGCGAGTTTTCTCCAAGACTATCAATTCTGTACCAGGGAGAAGGAGTTGGCGCTAGCACACTAGTATCCATCCCGAATATCATGCAACGGGTGTTGGAATAGGTCCGGAGAGTGCGACCATGGGAGACTACACCTGCTTCCTTAGTAATAACATCATCAGTGGGCTGTATACACACAAGAAGAGGTGATCCATTGGAATTAGTTGCCAGGCGCCACAGAGTATATGGGCGCTGCTGCTCGTGATCATCACCATCGTCATCTCCCCCTTGGTTATAAATTTTTTCAAGTATAGGTGGTGGAATGTTCACAGGACATTGGAAACACAAGAAGAAGGTTAATTAGTAAAGGGAAACTTGCTAACCCGCATGCATGTGGAGAAACAATTATAATTACGGTGGAAGACAAACGTACCGAAATCATAAGGATTCCATGCAAAAACAGTGCCATGAGTGGTGGCAGCAAACACAAGGCCCTCGTATTGAAGTGCATCACAGTACTCATCCGTGTACAGAAACTGATTTTTGAGCAATATCCATCCAGTCAAACCACGAAGGACGGCAACAAGCTTGTCGAAGATAGCAACAACTTCATAGTTGTTGTAATTCCAAGAGAGACTGGGAACTCAACAAATTGCTATCTTCCGTAGAAGACAATCACCATGATCGTATTTGAACGTGCGTACAATACCAGTGTGCTCAACCTTTGGGCAGTATGCTGAGATTTTTGGAAGTGGAACCCGGTCACGAGTGTACACATTCACAAGTTCCCACTCGCAGTTGGACCCAATGTAAACAACCCAATCTCCATTTGCGCCTGCCCAAGCCTTACCCTCAAGCGATGGCATCTTAACATCATACGTATCATTATCAAGCGGCACCAACTTGCACAAGGCGAGGCCTCCGTCGTCCCCACGCCAGTCATCAGGGTCACGGCCAAGAAGATAGGGGAGATCAAACCGCTCCTTGACTCTTGGGTTCCTTGTAATGATGTTATTAGTTGAGTCGACAATGGGCTTGAACGAACCTGCCATGCTAGCCGAGGTGATGACCTCGCACCAATCAATGAATTCCTCCACCACGTCATCTTTCAGATCGGGGCAAGAATAACGGGGTCGTTTCCGGCCTGTTCTCTCCATGGAGAAGACGATCAAACAATGGCAGAAGAAAGGGTGAAGGGCTGAAGGAAAATGAAGGAGGGAGAGGAAGAGCGTGCAACAACAGTTCCAAATCAAGAGGGAAAGGCGAAGAGTCGATGGACGGTTGCCAATTTGCCACGGTTCATGAAAAGGCGCCCCGGCCTACACGTACGTTTGGAAATACTACTAGTAGAAAAGGACTCGCCGTCGTCTCACTAATATGTTGGAACGGGACCACATGTCAACGAAACATGGTGTGTAATTTCTCGTGCAAAATGCGATCTGGCCGCGTTGGCCCGAGGTGCCGCATTAGTTATCGACCTTTATTTTTTAATGGCATGCCGTTTAGTTTTGAAGCATGACTAACTGGTACTGTACACAAAGAAAATATAAACTACTTTACCACTACTCCACCTCCAGTACTAGTAGTATAAAAAAGATATATAGGCTGGAGCTTCAGCGCTTTCTTGCTAAGGGCTGCCCACTTGCTTCTCAAACTACCACCCTCTCTCCAGATCTAACAAAGATGGCCTCTCTCTCCCTCCTCACCGGTGGTCACAGATCCGCCGGGGAAGAAAAGGGTGCAATGTTGATGCACTCGTCGTCGGCGAGCGAGGTCACGCACTGACGACAAGGCCGTCCTCTCAGACCTAGCGCCCGTGCGGGATGGCCTCCGTCCCCAAGCTCGCTGCTATAGTGTGTGCGGAGGACGACGACCACAAGCGAAGCCACTTCCCGCCGACCCTCAGGTATGCTACCTCTTTTCGAACCATACCCTTGTTCTATTGCCCCGTCTGTCACGTCGTTGCATGTGGATCTTTTTCCACTCCACCATCTTCCCAATTTGCTATCCTCTGCTCTGCTGGCCACGCAGACGAAAACCATAATTTGCACTATTAAAGGAAACCCTATTTCATGCAGACTAATCCATGTCTGGGTTGAATAAGGAAAGGAAGGGATACTGTACTATCCAAGAGAGTAGGCATCGAACCCGCATCTAGGTTGAAAAGGGGAAAATCAGTAGCAAAGGAATGAGTCTCGTGTCTCTTGGTTGAAGAAGGGTAGAAAGGCATGACAACTCAATAGAGAATGACCAGGTCGATCGGTTTGTTGTCCTCACATAGGAAAAAGGTGGCTAAAGAGAACAAAAATGGGACGTAATCCACATATGCTGCCTGGATATTTGTTGCTCTGGGCAACCATACCTCCCTGACCACTCTGCGTCCATGGAGGTACATCATACTGGTGCGCCCACTGTCCGAATGGTCCTCCCATGCTCTTATTGCCACTTTTTTGCTGTTAGTGTAACGCCAACAGTCAAGTCAAGCAATGCTACTGCTAAAGTGATGCCACATTTAACTAATGCCGCTCTCAGTCTAATGCCACCGATAAACTTAAGAAATGCCATTTAATGTCACTGGATTATTTCAGGGTTAGCTGTTGATTGTGGATGTATTAAAGATTTTTCAGCTAAGGCATTCTAATGTTGTTGCACAACCAGTATACCAACGATGAAACTTGTTACTACCTTCAGATTTTTGCACTGTTAATGCTTATAGATTACATACCTCACTTTCATGAGATAAGTTAATTTTTTGTATAGTGTCATCAAAATGCCAAGGCGCTGATGTCATTTTATTTTGGTTAAACTGCACAAAAAATTAGGAAGATAAGAGGAAAGGTCAAGAGTGGGCACCTCTTCCTCCGGCTGTTCTCTTGATTCGTCCGATCAAGTTTTTATGTTTGATCGATTATCAAGATTGGGCTAGCAATTTTTAAGGTCCCCCCGAGTTCGAAATGATATTTACCTTGGAGGTACATGGTTCACAATTTTTTTATACTATCATTAGTTAATAATGCTAGTTACCTTCAGACTTCTGTATTTGGTTTAATGCTCATGCACAGCTAGTATACCAATGCTAAAACTTGTTACCTTTACATTTTGTATTCTTAATTCTTATAGAAATCTTCCAGTGCTAGAGTTTATTGAAATATGTTTAGTAAAACCATTGTACTGTACCCTGTAATAAACTAACTACTCTACTATTGCACTAGCCACTGGATTAGTGTATATTTGTAGTATTCGAATGGTGTTGCATTAGCGTATGGACATAAATAAAAGTGTGGCAAGCTTTCCCAGATATGCGCTCAAGAAAACTACTACCTGTCTTTCTAAATACTAAACGTTTGGGTACTTTAAATTGAACCGCGAAAACGTCTTATATTAAGGAACAGAGGGTGTAGAGTTCACTCAAATTGTCCCAGTAAAGCTAGTCACACCTTTGTTAAAATTAATGTTCATTATGTTATCGGAGGAGGTATGTATGTTTGTCTCTAATGCCTGTCGACTACAGACCTGACATCATGATGTAATGTTAAGTCATTTCCTTTTGTGCAGTGTCACTGAATTGTGAAGGCGGTGATGGCATTTTATTTTAGTTGAACTGCACAAAATATGCTTAAAAGAAGAGGAAAGGTCAGGAATGGCTCAATTTTTCAGAAAAAACTATGTATGCCTTCCTGAGATCAGTCGTTGTTGCTTTATTTATTCCTTCAAACAAGTGGTTAGAAACAGTCTTGCTACCTTTTCCCATTAAGAAATTGGAATGCTTATATTTGTGAGTCTATGCTTCAACTAGTGCCACTTTTATAGTAATCATACTTTCAATATCTATGCAAACAGGATGCTCGATTTTAGTGGAACTGCAGAAAAAGTCCAACTGGTTCAACATTAGGAGCATGTTTTTTTCCAAACCTTTATATCCAATTGGTGTCACTATGAGTTGTTCATTACGAAGGTACATGGTTTGCTACTATCTTGCTAATCTTTGTACTCTCATTAGATAGTAATACTAGTGGTTTGCATGTGAATTTATTGGCAGGGTGGACCTACATTGGAGGTGCAGGACAGGATTCAATGATTGTATGCTCAATTTCTGTTGTATCGATTTCACCTCTTCCATCACTGTGAACATGGATATCCATGGTCTGATGAAGAATAGGCACTATATTTCTACTCTGAACCAGCAAATCAAATCAGTATGAAATTGTCGAGGGCAAAACATAACAGTATCAGATTGCCCAGTGCAGAACATGACAGATGCTAAGCGTAAGAGACATGTTTAAACCAAGAATACATGGTGTGGTATATGTTTACTAGCTTCTTGATATTTGTGCAGATAGAGATGTCTATCCGTTGCTATTTGGCCAACAAACAAAGTGTCCGCAATTTTGGTTGAACTGCACAAGAGAATAGTATAGTAACTGCATGCAGTTCCATTTGAAAATAGACACAGAAAGATTGGATGGTCACTTCATGGACTACAGAAAAGTAGTACTCCACTATTTATTGGCCAACACTAGGTGCTTCATTGCTTTGGTTTGATTATACAATGGGCATCATTTTGCCTAAGTTAAAGTTTGTATTCCAAAAATAGTCTAGCGGTGTGATCGAGAGAAGACCAAATCATATTGCAGTGGATGTTCCTCCATCATGTGTGGTTCATTCTCATGGTTCCAGCTATTGGTGAAACAACTTACGTTTGCAAGAGGAATTGTAGACTTCACAAACAAATTTGTCTTTCAGTCTGTACTGAATGTTGGCCAAGAGAAGCATCCATGTTAGTAGGAAGAACAGATGTTTTTTCTAGATCTTTGCTTTTGGAGCTACATATTTGTATATGATTTGTGAATCATTGAGATACATTAACATGTTGATCTTATGTATGGGAATCGTACTAGTTAGTTTTAGTTGCGACGCAAGATCTGAAGTGGCTGATATTTGCTTTTGGAGCTACATATTTGTATATGATCTGTGAATCATTGAGATGCATTAACAGTTACTTCTTTCTGTTTGCTCAGTGCTTACAAGTTACTGATCGATCTCTAGCTAGCCTACTAATGCGTTCCTGGCAGTTTTATTTGCGACGCTACACTATCCTACCTACTCAATCCTACACGGATAAATAGCGGATCACGCACGCACTACCTCCTTTCCGGTTTGTAGGGCTCAATTCAAGAAATGGCCTACTCGATCCTACACGAATAAATAGCGGATCACGCACGTACTAGTACCTCCTTTCCGGTTTGCAGGGCTTAATTCAAACCTCTCACGAACCAAGGTACTCCCTCCGTCTGGGTTTATTAGTCCCATGAGCAAAGCAGCAAGACCAAGGCATGTCAATAATTAACGGCACGCAGAAGTTTAAGGCTAATTAATTCCAGCGATTTAAGTGGTTGCATGCATGCCCTCGGCTGCGACTCGTTGCATGCTGCTCCGCGTACTGGCTGCGAGCAATTCTGAGTGCCTGCATGTAGCCGGCCATAATTAAGGCAGCTAACTGATGCGAAAAAAGATGCGCTTTAATTGTTGCGGGCTTTTTAAATCCGTGGAATCATTATTGACAAGGAGGGAGATGATTCGAGGGCACTGTTTGACTGCCATGCCGGCGTGCGACCCAGACGGGACAGGACGACACTGTCATAATTTCAGTTTCTCTAGTTTTCCATGGCAAGCTGGCACGCTAAGCCATTATGCATTGAATTCCAATGACCGTCGCGCTACCTTCCGCCTATAAGTACTATTTCTCGGCCTTCTCCGGTGGCATCGTGACCCAACTCGCCATATCCTCATAAGCCCCCACCGGCCTGACGTCGCTCGCCACGTCCACCATGCCCCCGCCCGTCCATGGTAGGCGACGCCGGAGGTGGTCACCGCTGGAACTAGTGTTCGGTTTTTCACCAGAAGGCAGACGGAGGGAGGAGGCATTCTATCTGTCTTTAGATGGCAATGCGAAGATCGACGAGTTGTTGGAGCGCGACCGCCTGGCGGAGGAGCAGCGTATCGCCGATTTGTGCCGCCAGCGGGACATGGAGCAGTAGCGCACCGACGCTCTGAGTCGCGAGCAGAGCGCCCGCAACTAGGCCAACTACGTGGAGGCCGGCGCCCGGCAAATATCCCTGGAGGCTGTCAGGCACGCACGCGTTCGTGACGCCGATTTTTACTACCAGCTCGTCAAGTGGGTTTCCTGCTTGGAAGCCAAAGCTTTGGTGGACCACGCCGGCATGGAAAGGGCCAACGCACGCAAGCAACGCGCCCTATCGCACCTCTTGCAAGTCCAGGCGAAGCGCAGGACGCCGGTGCCGGCGTTTAGCGTGTACCACAGATGGCGGCCGGCATCGTCTAGTTAGCTAAGAGTAAGTTAGTACTTGTACGCTACTAGAGTATTAGTGGGAGTAGATAGTTAACTTGGCTATGATGGTTGTCAACGTGGAAGTTCAGTACTCTATATGTGGATCAGACCTGTTACTTTTCTCTGAATGTTGAACTTTCCGTTTCAACGTATGGAATAGGTTGTTATTTTTTTAAATGGGTTGTATTTGTCCTCCACGGGTTTAGAGGCTAACTTGTGGGCCTACCAAGTTGACGTGTACACAATCAGGAGATGATTGTACATGGAGAGGATGACAGCAGGGACCAACAAGGACATGGCAGTATGCAAGCAAGTGCCTCCTTATTTCAAGCCAATAAAAAATGGCTCCTCCTACTAGATTTCTGACATCTGGGTCCCATGCCATTGTCAACGTAGTCAATAAACGAGAGAATTGCACAACGAGCGGCTGACACCAGGGACCCATCAGCTCGCCCAGTTATATTTGTTTTGGGTTAATTTGATAAATGCCACTCCAAATCTGGTGTATCCGAGAAATGCCACTGCAATTTCCAAACTATGAAAAATGCCATTTCATGCCATTTCTAGTGGCATTCTTTGAAGTCCGGAGTGGTGTTTTTCAAAGTTTGCAAACTGCAGTGGCGTTTTTCAAATTGCAGTGACATTTTTCAAAGTTTGGAAATTGCAGTGGCATTTTTATGAATCACCATAATTGGAGTGGCATTTATCTAATTTGTTTTTGAGACGGAACCAGGGTGTCAACTGGGCTGTGCGGGACACTCTGGTTTGTGTAGACAACCTTTTCTTTTATGTTTACCACAGACCAGCCTAGTAGTTTTTTTTCTTTTTGAAAATAGCTAGCCCAGTTTTTTTGTGATTTGTCAAGTAAGTCGCTTTATGAGGCCTGTTGGGCTGCAAATCTTTCAAGACGAGGAGAGCTTCATTCAGATGGCTGTGAAAATGTTCTATCAGTAATGAGAAATGGGTTGTACATTTTTAAAACACATCAAACCGGCAATTAGTTTCAAATATCTTTTTTCATTTTGAGATTTTAAACTCCATTGATTTTTATGCGTGGACAATTTATTGGATTTTATATTGATATACATTTATTATTAAAATCAGTATGAATGTGACTCGAAATTTCGAGATTAAAAACAGTTCACACCGCACCGACATATGCAAAATTTCGTATAATTTTTTAAACGTGGCCACAATATGGGCTGTAATGCTAACAAAAAGAATATGGGCTCCAAAAAAACCCGTAACAATTAGCAAATGGGTTGTAAATTATTTGAAATAATGGCAGATGGCATGTATGCTGTTTTCCACAGATTTGAGGCTTTCCTAAAAAAAAGGTTGACGCACAAGTAGTGACTGTTGGATGTCCATCCAACGACCGTCGTGCTTCTTCAATCTCTGCTCTTCCTACTCCAGCCGCTCAAACAAGCGCCCGCGGGACTGCCTGCTCCCTCCTTCCCGCTGCCGGCTGTGCTGCCGCGCAGGCCTCACTGCCCCACCTTACTCCCATTGCTGGCCTAGCCATCCATCTACTCACCCACACCTGCTGTTATTCTCCGGTGACGACAGAAGAACCAGTAAACCCTCGTACAGTCGTACTCCCCTCCGCATGGGAAACAACTGCCGAGTCTTCCCTGACTCCGTGTCGTTCCCTTCCTAGGGCTCGTTGTCGTCCACCGCCCTCGTGGTCAACGTGGTCAACGACCGACATGCATCTGAAGTGGACTGTCCGTGGAGAGGCTGACAGCATGGTCCATGGCCGCACGCAAGGAAATGCCTCCTTATTACACACAAAATAGTGATTCCTCCACCTGACATCTGGGACCCACCGAAAGGGCCTCTGTATTTAGCGAAAAAAAACGTTACCGCCGTTGACAGCTCAAACCCACCAGCTATATCTTCGCATGCAAGGAAGTGTCTCCTTATTACACACAGAAAAATGAATACTCCCCCTGCTAGCTGGGTCCCAGTATAGTGGGCCTACTAAGTTGACGGGGACGAAGGGCTTTGTCAACTTAGTCAATATGCACGATTCTAGCTCGACTGACTATACGATGTCCATCCAACGGCCGAAGTGCTTCTACAACCTCTGGTCTTCTTGCTCCAGCCGCCCAAAGCAGCGCCGGTCGTGCCGCCTGCTCCTACCTCCTGTGGCCGGTTGTGCTGCCACGGAGGCCTCATAGCCCCCATACTACTCCCACCGCTGGCCAGTCCATTCCTCCACTCCACTCACCCACACCCCCTGTTATTCTATGGCGACGGCAGCGCAGCCGAACCAGTGAACCCTCGTACTCCTCTCCGTGTGGGCATCCACTGCCGCGTCTTCCACGGCTCCGCGTCATCCCCTTCCTAGGCCTCGTCGTCGTCCACCGCCGTGGTGCTCTCGGCACGGCGTGGTCAATGTGGTCAACGACCGAATTCCATGGGAAGAGTACTATACGTGGAGAGGCTGACAGTTGGGTCCACGGCAGTCGCAAGGAAGTGCCTCCTTATTATGCGGACAATAATTATTCCTCCACCTGACAGCAGGGACCCACCGGACGGGCCACGAGTATTTCACGAAAAAAATGTTTCCCCCCTGACTGCTGGGACCCACTGGACGGGCCACCGTATTTCGTGCAAAATTGTTTCCCCCTCACTGTTGGGACCCACCGGATGGACCACCGTATTTCACGAAAAAAAGTTCCCCCCGCTGTCAGCTCGGACCCACTGGAAGTGCCTCCTTATTACGCACAAAAAATGAATACTCCCCCTGCTATCTGGGACCTACCATGGTGGGAGGATGACTTGTGGGCCTACTAAGTTGACTGGGATGGGGGGCTTTGTCAACTTTAGTCAATATGAACGATTCTAGATCGACTTACCGTACGATGTCAATCCAACAGCCGTAGTGCTTCTTCAACCTCTGGTCTTCTTGCTCCAGCCGCCCAAAGCAGCGCCGGTCGTGCCGCCTACTCCTACCTCCTGTGGCCGGTTGTGCTGCCACGGAGGCCTCATCGCCCCCATACTACTCCCACCGCTGGCCAGGCCATCCCTCCACTCCACTCACCCACACCCCCTGTTATTCTATGGCGATGGCAGCGCAGCCGAACCAGTGAACCCTCGTACTCCTCTCCATGCGGGCATCCATTGCCGCGTCTTCCACGGCTCCGCGTCATCCCCTTCCTAGGCCTCGTCATCGTCCATCGCCGTGGTGCTCTCGGCACGGCATGGTGAATGTGGTCAAAGACTGAATTCCATCGGAAGAGTACTATACGTGGAGAGGCTGACAGTTGGGTCCACGGCAGTCGCAAGGAAGTGCCTCCTTATTATGCGGACAATAATTATTCCTCCACCTGACAGCAGGGACCCACCGGACGGGCCACCAGTATTTCGCGAAAAAAATGTTTCCCCCCTGACTGCTGGGACCCACCGGACGGGCCACCGTATTTCGTGAAAAAATTGTTTCCCCCTCACTGTTGGGACCCACCGGATGGACCACCGTATTTCACGAAAAAAAGTTCCCCCCGCTGTCAGCTCGGACCCACTGGAAGTGCCTCCTTATTACGCACAAAAAATGAATACTCCCCCTGCTATCTGGGACCCACCATGGTGGGAGGATGACTTGTGGGCCTACTAAGTTGACTGGGATGGGGGGCTTTGTCAACTTTAGTCAATATGAATGATTCTAGCTCGACTTACCGTACGATGTCCATCCAACAGCCGTAGTGCTTCTTCAACCTCTGGTCTTCTTGCTCCAGCCGCCCAAAGCAGCGCCGGTCGTGCCGCCTGCTCCTACCTCCTGTGGCCGGTTGTGCTGCCACGGAGGCCTCATCGCCCCCATACTACTCCCACCGCTGGCCAGGCCATCCCTCCACTCCACTCACCCACACCCCCTGTTATTCTAAGGCAATGGCAGCGCAGCCGAACCAGTGAACCCTCGTACTCCTCTCCGTGTGGGCATCCATTGCCGCGTCTTCCACGGATGCGCGTCATCCCCTTCCTAGGCCTCGTCGTCGTCCATCGCCGTGGTGCTCTCGGCACGGCGTGGTCAATGTGGTCAACGACCGAATTCCATCGGAAGAGTACTATACGTGGAGAGGCTGACAGTTGGGTGCACGGCAGTCGCAAGGAAGTGCCTCCTTATTATGCGGACAATAATTATTCCTCCACCTGACAGTAGGGACCCACCGTACGGGCCACCTGTATTTCGCGAAAAAAATGTTTCCCCCCTGACTGCTGGGACCCACCGGACGGGCCACCGTATTTCGTGAAAAAATTGTTTCCCCCTCACTGTTGGGACCCACCGGATGGACCACCGTATTTCACGAAAAAAGTTCCCCCCGCTGTCAGCTCGGACCCACTAGAAGTGCCTCCTTATTACGCACAAAAAATGAATACTCCCCCTGCTATCTGGGACCCACCATGGTGGGAGGATGACTTGTGGGCCTACTAAGTTGACTGGGATGGGGGGCTTTGTCAACTTTAGTCAATATGAACGATTCTAGCTCGACTTACCGTACGATGTCCATCCAACGGCCGTAGTGCTTCTTCAACCTCTGGTCTTCTTGCTCCAGCCGCCCAAAGCAGCGCCAGTCGTGCCGCATGCTCCTGCCTCCCATGGCCGACTGTGATGTCGCGGAGGCCTCACCGCCTCCTACTACTCCCACCGCTGACCAGGCTGTCCCTCTACTCACTCGCACCCCCTGTTATTCTGTGGCGACGGCAGACTCACACCACAGCCGGACCAGTGGACCCTCGTACTCCTCTCCGCGTGGGCATCCACTATCGCGTCTTCCCCGGCTTCGCATCGTCCCCTTCCTAGGCCTCGCCGTCGTCCACCGCCCTGGTGCTCTCAGCGCAGCGTGGTCAACATGGTCAAGGAACGACTTCCATCGGACGTGGACTGTACGTGGAGAGGCCGATAGCTAGGTCCAAGTCCGCAGCAAGGAAGTGCCTCCTTATTACGCGGAAAATAATGATACCTCCACCTGACAGTAGGGACCCACCGGACGGCCCACTGTATTTTGCGAAAAAAAGTTTCCCCCTGACTGCTAGGACCCACCAGCTACATCTTCGGACACAAGGAAGTGCGTCCGGGAAAAAAATGATTCACCCCCTGACTGCTGGGACCCACCAGCTACATCTTCGCACGCAAGGAAGTGCCTGACAGTCAGGACCTACCTGGTCGAAGCGTACGTAGCATTGTCATTCTAGTCGCGAACGTGTACATACATACTGGTGGATGTAGAGGCGCGCACGTGTCGTAGTGGAGGCACGCACGTAGCATGTACACGTACGTACAGCGGCCAGTGTGCAAGAAAGAAAATACGGCCAAGTATGTGTACATACGGGCGGGGTCTCGAATGCCTACTCGCGCATACGTACGGCCAGGGCTCGTGTACATGGCTGGGTCAGAACGGGGAAACAACATTGTCGTCATGTTCATGGGGAGTCAACTGACTGGGTCAGAACGGAATGCTTCGTCGTGTTCATCGGGAGGGCTTGGATGGAACAGGCGATGGAAATGAGGCCTGGCGTATCGCAGAACGGAGGAAACGACCTTGTGTTCGACCGGCCACGTTCGAAATGGGATCCTGTTCATCGGGATGGGTCTGGCGTACTGCAAAACGGAGGAAAAGGACCTCCTACGGTCAAAACGGGGGTCCTATTGATCGGGAGGGGTGTGGCGTACCGCAAAACGGATGAAACAGACTTGTGTTGGAGCGCTACGGTCGAAATGGGGGTCCTGTTGATCGGGAGGGGTGTGGCGTACCACAAAACGGATGAAACAGACTTGTGTCGGAGCGCTACGGTCGAAACGGGTGTCCTGTTCATCGGGAGGGGCTTGGCATACCGCAAAACGGGACTCCACGAGTGTAACACCCACGATGCGGCTATATCTCCCACGTGTCGAAGCACGACTTAGAGGCATAACCGCATAGTAGTTTTGTCTCAAGAAGGGTCATCTTCACACAATCCCATGTAATGAACAAGAATGGGATAAAGAGAGTTGGCTTACAATCGCCACTTCACACAATACATAATTTAAGATCATACATCATTCAAATACACTCATAGACCGGCTACGGTCAAGTTCAAATTAAAAGAAGACAACCCCAAATGCTAGATCCCCGATCGTCCCGACTGGGCACCTCTACTGATCATATGGAAACGAAACATAGTAACGACCAAGGGCCTCATCAAATTCCCACTTCAGCTCAGTTGCGCCATCTGCGCCAGTATCCTCGGCACCTGCATCTGTTTTGGTAGAATCTATGAGCCACGGGGACTCAGCAATCTCACACCCGCGAGATCAAGACTATTTAAGCTCATAGGTAGGTAAGGGGTAAAGTGGAGTTGCAGCAAGCACTAAGCAAATATGGTGTCTAACATACGCAAGTGAGAGCGAGAAGAGAAGCAACGCATCGGTCGAGAAACTAGAAGTGATCAAGAAGTGATCCTGAAAGTACCTACGTCAAGCATAACACAAACCGTGTTCACTTCCCGGACTCCGCCGAGAAGAGACCATCACGGCTACACACACGGTTGATGCATTTTAAAGAGGTCAAGTGTCAAGTTATCTACAACCGGACATTAACAAATTCCCATTTGCCTCATAACCGCGAGCATGGCTTTCGAAAGATTATATACCCCGCAGGGGTGTCCCAACTCAGCCCATCACAAGCTCTCACGATCAACGAAGGAATAGACCTTCTCCCGGGAAGACTCGATCAGTCTCGGAATCCCGGTTCGCAAAACATTTCGACAATGGTAAAACAAAACCAGCAAAGCCCCCCGATGCGCCGACAAATCCCGATAGGTGCTGCACATATCTCGTTCTCAGGGCAACACCGGATGAGACTAGCTACGAGTAAAACCAACCCTCAAGTTTCCCCGAGGTGGCCCCGCAGGCAGCTCATTTCGGACCAACACTCGAAGGAGCACTGGCCCGGGGGGGGGGTTAAAATAAAGATGACCCTCGGGCTCGCGAAAACCCAAGGGAAAAGGGGTATAGGTGGCAAATGGTAAAACCAAGGTTGGGCCTTGCTGGAGGAGTCTTATTCAAAGCGAACTGTTAAGGGGGTCCCATAAATCACCCAACCGTGTAAGGAACGCAAACTCAAGGAACATAACACCGGTATACGGAACTAGGGTGGCAAGAGTGGAACAAGTCACTAGGCATAAGGCCGAGCCTTCCACCCTTTACCAAGTATATAAGGTGCGTTAATTTAAACAGGAGATAATGTGATATCCCAAAATATCCGTGTTCCGACCAGGAACAAACTTCGTCTTCACCTGCAACTAACAATGCTATAAGAGGGGCTGAGCAAAAGTGGTGACATGGCCAAACAACGGTTGCTAGGACAGGTTGGTTAGAGGTTTGCCATGGCAATAGGTAGGCATGGTAAACAAAGGCAAGAAGAGCTAACATAGCGATAGAGCGAGTACTAGGAAGCAAAGATAGAAATGATTTCGAAGGTATGGTCATCTTGCCTGAAAGGTTCTCAGAGTTGTCGAAGGCTGGATCCTCGTTAGCGTACTCAACAGGTTCCTCGTGTACGTACTCGTCTCCTGGCTCTACCCAAAGCAAGAACACAAGCAAGGAACCACAATAAATCACGGTGCAATGCACAGACATCATGATGAAAAACATGTCATGATATGCGAGAGGTGATATGCAAAGTGTATGCGTGCTTCGGAAGGAAAGATGATGAACAAGGCATCAACTTGGAAAACCAAGTATGCCGCTGGAAAGATGAGATGATTTCGGTTGAAATCGATATAAAGATCACCGGATTCGGATGCACGGTTTGCAAATGGCAAGCAAGACAAGTATGGCACAAAGCTGCGATTAACAGCACGATGCTACTTAGCATGCAACAGTAAACTATGCTACAACACCCCAACATGAAAACAAAGCATATGGAGATCATCTACAGGAGATGCTTTACAAAAGAGGAACACTGAGCTACGGCTAAATCACCTCATAACAGGTTCAAACAAGCATGGAGAAAGTGCATAAAAATATCAGGTTGGACATGGCATAGACAACATCACGAAACAATGTTCAGAGCAGGTTATCAACATGCTACAGGAACTTATAATAGCAAAGCAAGGCATGGCATGATTCTACTCAAAGCATAGATCAAAAGTCCCTTACTGACCATAAGCCAAAAATGATCAGAAAATATGATGGCACCCACGTAAACATAGCAAGTTTCGTTAACAAATTTCAGCAAACAAGGCATGGCATTGAAATAATTACGAAGGCACCTTCGTGAGCTCGATGCACTCACTACAGAGCACCTCGAGATAAACTAAGCATACATCCATCAAGAAAACATGTCATAGAAGCTATACATGGCAAGAAACAACATCATAGCATATCAGGACCAACCACAACAACCTCGGCCAAATTGAATAACATGTAAACAATCTGCCAGGAAACATTTTGAAGCAAACATAGAGCACGAAAATGACATGCTAGACTACTCCATAATTGCAACCAGGACCTTGGATGAATAGAGCATAACCATGTTTTCAAAACACCCTTACTGAAGTATCTCAAATTATGCATGGATCTCTCTGTAGCAACATGTTTACATGGCATCAAAATTACAGCAGAACAGGAACTAAAATCAGCATTATCACGAAGCCTAGTTCGCATGCTTGTGCTAGTCACCACATTGATCACAAAAATACATGGTAAGCACCTCTGTAAAGAAGACATAGCTTAGTACAAAACACATTTAGGGACCAAGTCCATAGGATGCACACATCAATCATGGCAAAAATGACAAAAGAGCTCGTTCTGATATGAATCTGAAGCTAACATTATGAAGCCCTCTTCCAACACCATTTCGGGAATCAAGATGAGCTCAAATGTAAATGATGCAATGGAATGAAATAATGTACTCTTCGAGGCGAACAATTTGACATATTACACGCCCAAAACGGAGCTACAAATGCGAAGATGTGATGCGATGAAGATGCAACAAAAATATCACAGATAATGACTTGGACGATTTCGGGGCTCGGGGAAAGTCAACCTTGTCTCTCTCCCAGATCGGATCTGGCCGGACGAGGCTCGCCGGAGTCGGGGACGTGGCCGGAGGGAGATGCCGGGGCGGCGACGGCGGTCGGAAATGGAGCTCGAAGGAGCTCCGGCGAAAGAGGAGATGGCCGGGGTGGCGGCTCGGCGACGCCGGAGCGCTCGGGCGCGGCCGGAGTCGGGGGAGGTCCGCGGCGGCGCGGGAGGCGGCTGACGGCGGCAGCGCGGGAGGTGGCCGGCCGGAGTGTGCGGCGGCGGGGCGCGGCGGCGCCGGGGCGGCGGATCGGCGGCGGGGCGCGGAGGCGCGCTGGATCGGGCGTGGGGCACACGGGCTGGGAGGGCCCTGCGCGGGCCTGGCGGGCCGGTGGCGGCGGGTGGTGGCGGTGCCCACGTGGCAGCGCCCGATTCGCCGGGCGGCGGCGGGCGGACGTGTCCGGCTCGCCCGGACGTGTCCGGCAGCGGATGAGGAGCGGGCTAGGGTTTGGGGATCCGGAAAATTCGGGGGAGAGGCTATATTTATAGGTAGAGGGAGCTAGGAGTGTCCAAATGAGGTGCGGTTCCGCCCACACGATCGTCATCGAATGACCGAGAGCATGGAGGGCAGTAATATGGGTTATTGGGCTGTTTTGGAGGGGTGTTGGGCTGCAACTTAAAAGAGGCCTTTGCGGATATGCGGTTAACCGTTGGAGTATCAAACGAGCTCCAAATGACCCGAAACTTGACAGGTGGTCTACCGGTGCTATACCAGGGCCACTTGGCAAGGCCCGGTCCATTCCGAGAATGTTCAACACCCGCACACGAAAAGGAGACAAGAGGGGTGCGCCGGTGCATGTGGGAGTGTCGGATTACGAAACGGACAACGGGGAAAATGCTCGGATGCATGAGACGAACACGTATGCGAATGAGATGCACATGATGACATGATATGAGATGCATGACATGAATAAAATGAAAAAAAAGACAAAAACCAACCACGGAGGGAATATCATATCACATCACCGAAAATGGCAAGAGTTGGAGATACAAATATGGAAAGTTACATCCGGGGTGTTACAACGAGATACTGTTCATCTCCACCGTCGACCTCCTCCAGCCTCCACGGGCTACCGTCGACCTCCTCCAGCCTCCACGGGCTCCTGTTCATCCAACCTCCACCGCGCGCTACTCCACTACTGTTCTTCTAGCCCTCCACGGGGTCGTCCTGTTCATCCAGAGGCAATGCCACGGGGTCCTGCATCCACCCCCACCGCTCACAGTTCATCCAACCCCCCCCTCCGGAACGCTCATTGTTCATCTAATCGATCGGCTTCAGTTTGCAGCAGTAGCGAAGGAATCACTTGATCGGGTTCAATTAACAGCCATCGATCGATCTCTCTGGTTCAGTAACGTGTAGCCTGCAGTGCAATCGCTCGGGTTCAGTTAGAGCCCAACGCCTCGCTCGGGTTCAGTTTGTAACACCCCGGATCCGATGCGCCAGATGTGTACCAGTTATTCGCCGTCGTTGCCATGTCATTTGCTTGCCTGTTGCATTTTATCATGTCATCTTCTGCATTTCATCTGCATGTTTTTCAAAACTTGCATCCGTTCGGGTTCCCCCCGTTCTCTCCGTTGTCCGTTCTGAGCCCAACCACACTCGCACGCCCGCGGCACCTCCGAAATATTATTTTATAAGTGGCATAAAAATGTTCTCGGGATGGGTTGAAGCTTGGCATGCGGTCGTATAATAGTGTAGACAGAGCGCGTGTCAAGTTTCATCGCATTCGGAGCTTGTTTGATAGCCCAACCATTAAACATATAGCGGTACCCTTGCCGGTACCTTCGTCGGACGTTTCGGTCTCCGAAACAGTTGCCGGGCTGCACGTCATCTCTCTCCTCTCAGCCCAACCCTTCTACACAGCCCATCTACCCTCTTACCTAACCCCCCCCCTCCGTTCCGGACCGTCCGATGGTGATCGAACGGCTCCTAAACGGCCTCAAACCCCCTCAAGCCCTAACCATGTCTATATATAGACGCCAACCCTACCAAACGGAACCCTAGCCCCCCTAGCCTCCTCCAACCTCGTAGCCGCCGCGCCCACCTCCATTTCCGTGCCCGGCCAGCCCAGATCCGCCACTTGGCACGCCCCCGCTCATCAGCGCCGCCGCCAGTCGCCTTCCCCGCCAACCAGAGCGTGCCGCGTGCCCCTTCCCGTGCCTGCCACGCGCCGGGCCCCCCGTGGCCCGTCCGGCCCGACCGTGCCTGCCGCTCCAGCCCGCGCCCGAGCCGCTCCCTCCTCGATCTCGATCTGGATTGAGAAAGCTCCTACCCTGCCTCGTCGGACCTCCCCTGCCCGTCGCCGGCGAGCTCACCGCCGGAGCGTCCGCGCCGTCTTCGCGCTCGCAGGAGTAACCTAGGCCGCCGTCACTGGGCGCCTCGTCGCTGTCCCCTCCTCCGCGGTCCCCAGGCCCGGATCTGCCTGTTCCCGCCGCCCTGCGCCTCCTCTGGCCTCTCCGGCCGTCGTCCGCCCAAGTCCGGCGATCCCCGACCTCGCCTCGTCCTCACAGGGGTCGGGGACGAGCCCTCCCGCGTAGACCCCGCGCGTTGATCGTCGCCTCCTTCCCTGCGCGTTGATCGTCGCCTCCTTCCCTCGCTTTGGCCCAGGCCACGTCCCGGCCCGGTCTATCTCCTCTGGCCCGCCTCCTTCCCTGCATGCTGGGCCGAGCCCAGTGGTGAGCGCCCATTAAACCTCGCCCATGCGTGTTTTAGATATATTGCACTCACCCGTTTTTTTCCAGAAACGACCAAGTCCCCGAAATATTTTGACATTATCATGCCATGTTCATCGCATTATATCTCCTTGCATACTGCTCCGTTTCGTGCGTGTAATATGTCAAATTGTTCGCCTCAATGAGTACTTCATTTCATTCCATTGCATCATGTTCATTTGAGCTCATCTTGATGCCTGAATCTTCGATGCAAGTGTGCTTCATAATGTTAGTTCCTGTTTCTTAACAGAACATGTTCATTGTCATTTTTGCCATGTTTGATGTGTGCGTCCTATGAGGTTGATGTGTACATGTGTTTTGAACTATGCCATGCCATCTTTACAGGGGTGTATGCCATGTATTTTTGTGATCTCTGTGGCGACTAGCACAAGCATGTAAACTAGGCTTCGTGATGTTGCTGATTTTAGTCCCTGTTCTGCTATTATTTTGATGCCATGTAAACTTGATGCTACAGAGAGATCCATGCATTTTTTGAGATACTTCAGTAAGGATGTTTTGAACATATGGTTTTTCTCTATCCATTCATGCCCCTGTTTGAAATTATGGAGTAGTCTAGCATGTCATTTGCTTGCTCTACTTTTGCTAGAAAATGTTTCCTAGCAGATTGTTTACACGTTATTCAATTTTGTCGGGGTTGTTGTAGTTGATCCTTGCATGCTATGAACTTGTTCTTGCCTTGGTTTGTTTCATAAACATGTCTTCTTGCCGATTCTATGCTTATCTTGTCATGCAATGACTTGTGGTGAGTGAATCGAGCTTGTTAAGTAGGGTACTCGTTGTTGCTGTTTTGCTAGGCTGAATCTGTTATTTCGTGATGCTATGTAAACCTGCTGCTACTAGTCATTCTGTGCATAACCTGGAGATGTTCACTAAGGGTGTTTTGTTTTACATGTTATGCTCTATCCATCCATGCCCCTAGTTGCAATTATAGCCTGTTGTAGCTTGTTGTAATCTTGCTCCAAAGTTGCTAAATAATGTTGCTGTCAGCCTGTTAACATTAAGTTCAGTTGTTGCCATGATTGTTGCTAGTGTTCCATGCACCCTATGGACTTGCTCTTGCCATGCTTAGCTTCACAAACATGTCTTATTACTATTGGTTGCCTTGCAATGCCATGTATTGCTCTGTGGTGAGTGGTACAAGCTCAGCAACATGCCTACTTATCGTTGTTCATGACATGTTTAAATCTGTAATATAACTTGCCATGTTTACATGGGTGCCATCATATCTTCTGATCCTTTTTGGCTCATGGTCAGTAAGGGACTTTGGTTCTCTGCATTTAGTAGTATCATGACATGACTTTGTTTGCCATGATAAGTTCCTGTAACATGTTGTTTGATAGCTCTAAACATTGCAACCTGATGTTAATTTCTGCAAAGTCTGAACTGTTATCATTTGCAATCTTGCCATGTGTGTTTGAGCATGTTCTAGTGATTTCTGGAGATAGCTCAGTGTTCATGTTTTGTTATGCTTCACCTGTACATCATGCCCATGACTTTTGTTTTCTTGTTGAGGTCTTGTAGCATGTTGTTTTGGTGCTTGCAAGATGCCTAATTGCTGTTTTGGACAACTTGTCCTTTAAACTTGTTTCATGTGTGTGTGTTGAACTGTTGCTCCGTTTTGAGTGTGCTCTATATGAAACTTGCTTGATTTTGCATGTAGTTTCATATTATTATGTTGCATCCATGTTTTGAGGTGTTTGCTTGATGTTTGTATGCATTTTGCATCAATGCCATGTTTGACTTGTTTTGCTCATATCTTCTAGGCCGTAGCTCCGAACTAAATGAACTTTATATGTAACTTGACTAGAATCTCGTGTAGATCATCTTTGTGCATCTTAACTTGCTGTTAAACAACTTGAACATAAGGTTTATTCAGATCTGGACCAACTTCGAAATTTGCATATGAGGACTTACCGGAATTGTTATATGTTGTTTCCGGCCTCATTTAAACTTGCCTTGATCTGTTGTTCTTGTTTGCATCATCTCTTGCCATGAGTAACTTCATGTAGTCTTGTCTTGCATCATACTTGTATTGTGCATCATGCCTTGTTCATGTGTGGTGTGTTTACCTTGTTGTGTGCTTCTTCTCGATAGTTCCCCTTTTCATTGCGGTCGTGAGGATTCGTTCGTCTACGCTTGGTTCGGCTTCATCCGTTCGTCTTCTTCATGGACTCGTCCTTCTTCCTTGCAGGATTTCAGGCAAGATGACCGCTACCCTGGATCTCACTACTATCATTGCTATGCTAGTTGTTTTGTTCTATCGCTATGTTGCGCTACCTATGACCTGTTTATCAAGCCTCCCATATTGCCATGAACCTCTAACCTTTGACACCTTTCCTATGCAAACTGTTGTTTGGCTATGTTACCGCTTTTGCTCAGCCCCTCTTATAGCGTTGCTAGTTGCAGGTGAAGTTGAAGATTGCTCCATGGTGGACATGATTTTAGTTGGGATATCACAATATCTCTTATATTATTAATGCATCTATATCCTTGGTAAAGGGTGGAAGACTCGGCCTTTTGCCTTGTGTTTTGTTCCGCTCTTGCCGCCCTAGTTGCCGTCATACCGGTGTTATGTTCCCGGATTTTGCGTTCCTTACGCGGTTGGGTGATTTATGGGACCCCCTTGGCAGTTCGCTTTGAATAAAACTCCTCCAGCAAGGCCCAACCTTGGTTTTACCATTTGCCTCACCACCACCTATACCTTTCCCTTGGGTCGGCCAACCCAAGGGTCATCTTTATTTTAGCTCCCCGGGCCAGTACTTGTCTAAGTGTTGGTCCGAACCGAGTAGACTGCGGGGCCCCCTCGGGGAAACTCGAGGTCTGGTTTTACTCATAGGATGTCTCATCCGGTGTTGCCCTGAGAACGAGATATGTGCAGCTCCTATCGGGATTGTCGGTGCATCGGGCGGCTTTGCTGGTCTTGTTTTACCATTGTCGAAATGTCTTGTAAACCGGGATTCCGAGTCTGATTGGGTCTTCCTGGGAGAAGGTATATCCTTCGTTGATCGCGAGAGCTTATCATGGGCTAAGTTGGGACACCCATGCAGGGTATAAACTTTCGAAAGCCATGCCTGCGGTTATAGGCAGATGGGAATTCGTTAATGTCTGGTTGTAGATAACTTGACACCAGATCTGAATTAAAACGCATCAACCACGTGTGTAGCCATGATGGTCTCCTTTCGGCGGAGTCCGGGAAGTGAACACGGTTTTGGTTTATGCTTGACATAAGTAGGAGTTCAGGATCACTTCTTGATCATTGCTAGCTTCACGACCGTTTCATTTGCTCTCTTCTCGCTCTTATTTGCGTATGTTAGCCACCATATATGCTTAGTCGCTGCTGCAACCTCACGACTTTACCCCTTCCGTTCCCTTTAAGCTTTGCTAGTCTTGATACCCATGGTAATGGGATTGCTGAGTCCTCGTGGCTCACAGATTACTACAACAACAGTTGCTGGTACAGGTTTATGCGATGTTCATGACGCGAGAGCGATGCTTGCTTGTCTTGAGTTCTTCTTCTACTTCATCTTCGATCAGGGGATAGGTTCCAGGTCAGCAGCCTGGGCTAGCAGGGTGGATGTCGTTTGAGCTTTTGTTTGTGTTTCATCCGTAGTCGGATGATGCTCTTATATATTGTGATGTTGTACTCGTGTGGCATTGTATGCCTCTTGTATGTATCCCCATCTATTATGTAATGTTGATGTAATGATATCCACCTTGCAAAAGCGTTTCAATATGCGGGTCTATCCTTGGTGGGACCTTCGAGTTCCTTTTGGATAGGGTCGCATATTGGGCGTGACAAGCTGGTATCAGCGCCAGGTTCGACCTTAGGAGCCCCCTTGATTGATCGTGTAGTTTGGCCATTGTTGAGTATAGAAGAAAATTGTTTTCGGAGTCTAGTTATATCGGAGAGTAGGAATTCTTTTTACTCCTCAGCCCCTTCGTCGCTCTGGTAAGGAATCTTGACGTAGGTGTTTTGAATTACTTCTCTTCCCCTTAAAATTTTCTTTAGGATCATGCAGTTGGTTTTCCGGTCGTTGGTTCTCATCTCTTTTCATCCGGTGCATTTCTCCTGAAGTTGACTCGAGCCTCTTCGCCTTTGCCAAGTTCAATCTTCAGTTGTTTTCTTTCCCACTCGCCCACCCTTCTTCTTCTCGGAACCGGAGTCTGTAATCGAGTATCCATCCTACTCGTGCGAAGTCTTTGCTTTCTTTCCTCAATTATTTCAACCGGTGTCTTCTCATCAAGTTATTCATCGGTTCCCCCTTCCAAGTTGTCTTTGTTTTCCCGCCCTCCCACCCTTTCTCTTCCCGGAGTCTGAGTCTCTCTCAACAATGTATTTCATTCGTGCGGAACCTCTTCAGTCTTTCGTAAATTATCTCAACCGGTGAATTCTCGTCTCGGTGGACATTCTTCATCCCTTTTTCTTTTCCGGTGGATTCAATTCAAGTTTTCGGGTTGATCATATTCTTTTACGTAGCTCAAGTGTTTTCCCTGCTCATTCGCCTCTCGCCAGCTTATCCGTGCGGAGTGTTCAAGACATCTAAGGAGATTTGTCTGTGTTCCAATTAATTCAAGGTTGTCACCTCATTCAAATATTTCAATTATTCCAGAGCCATTCTCAAATTCTTTTCAAAGTGTGACATAAGTATGATTTTCATCAATCAGATCTTTCCCAAGATCGATTTTAAATCATTTTTCATTGTTGGCTCAACCTCTCTGCTTTTCATTCTCCTGGAGTATCTCAGTAATTTTGGTGCTATTTCTCGTCGTCATTTGAAGACCGAAGAAGAGTTTTCCTCTAAATCTTGCCGGTCCTCTTGAAGATTCGTGGTTCTAGCTTCATATCATCCTCTCGATTTATTTCAGTTTGTCAGATATTCTTTCTTACCCATCCGGAGTATGTCAGGAGTTGTTTTTCTATTTCTTTTCATCAGAGGCCATCATTCCAGGAGAATTCTTCATCCTCACATTTCAGTTACCGTTATCCAATTATTCCGGTGCTTCCTTCAAGTGTTCTTTAATCAGCTCATGATCTCTTTGTCCTTTTGCATCTAAATCCCCTCTTTCTTATTAGTTATTCTAATTCTTCCTGATGATTCATTCTCTTTCATCAGTCATTCTGTATTCTTACGGTGGTTCATTCAGATTCTTTTTCCTTTGTTATCGTATCAATCCATTCCTTCTTTCAATCCTACCGGTGGTTCATGAAGACCTTCTCAAGTTTGCGATATGTCACTTCTCAATCCTTTTCAAGAAGAATAAGTAGTATGCGGAATCCATTGCTTGTCATCAATTTAATTTGATGAAGGATAAGCATACAATAAATCTTATTCTTATTTCATCCAAGTGATTAATCCCTTCCTTCGGAGTTTGTTCTTGAGGAATAAATTCTAGTTCCAAGTGTTTTCATCTTTTCTTTTCCGGAGTTCAAATTTCCTTGACCATTTCATCGGCACCTCCATCTAAATCACCGCAAGGCTCATCTTATTCTTCACCCTTCATTCTATCTCATCATCCTTTTGTTACCGGAGTTCTTCATGGTGGTTCTTCATGATTTAATCTTTTCTTCAAGAGTTCATCAAGATTTTGTTGGTGGAGTTCAAGTATCTTTTCTTCTCATCTCGAAGTGCAATTAAGTCTCCGTATTCTTTTGAAGTGGAGTTTTGCATTTCTTCGTTCTTCTAAGCTATCCAATCATTTCCGTTTGTGGCTGGTTATCACCTTATGTTTTTGATATGTCATCCATAAGTCCATGTCAAGCTTATTCTTTCGTTGTTGATTTTCTCAACAACTCCATCCAATCCTTCCTTCTAAGTTCTTTTCATTCTATTTCAATTCTTTCCGGAGGCATTGCGTTGCTTATGTCGTCAAGTGTCATTCCATCTTGTGTAGTTCCTGTTCTAGTCCTCCATGTTCAGTCGGAGTGCTGCCTTAATCCTTTCAGTCTTATTTGTTTCTTATCTCGTTCTAACCGGATCATCGTCTATCTGTTTCCGTGACTTTTCGATTCTCGTCATTCTCGTCGTTCCTCCCTTCCTCTCGAGTGCTCTTGATTCTTTGTTTCTTCTCATGAGTTCTTGTTTCACCTCATCCCTTTTCCCTTCCGTCTTGGCCCTAAGATCTCGGGACGAGATCTCTTGTTAGTGGAGGAGTGTTGTAACGCCCCGGATTCGATGCGCCAGGTGTCTACCAGTTATTCGCCGTCGTTGCCATGTCATTTGCTTGCATGTTGCATTTTATCATGTCATCTTCTGCATTTCATCTGCATGTCTTTCAAAACTTGCATCCATTCGGGTTCCCCCGGTTCTCTCCGTTGTCCGTTCTGAGCCCAACCACACTCGCACGCGCCTGCGGCACCTCCGAAATATTATTTTATAAGTGGCATAAAAATGTTCTCGGAATGGGTTGAAGCTTGGCATGCGGTCGTATAATAGTGTAGACAGAGCGCGTGTCAAGTTTCGTCGCATTCAGAGCTCGTTTGATAGCCCAACTGTTAAACATATAGCGGTACCCTTGCCGGTACCTTCGTCGGACGTTTCGGTCTCCGAAACAGTTGCCGGGCCGCACGTCATCTCTCTCCTCTCAGCCCAACCCTTCTACACAGCCCATCTACCCTCTTACCTAATCCCCCATCCGTTCCGGACCGTCCGATGGTGATCGAACGGCTCCTAAATGGCCTCAAACCCCCTCAAGCCCTAACCCTGTCTATATATAGACGCCAACCCTGCCAAACGGAACCCTAGCCCCCCTAGCCTCCTCCAACCTTGTAGCCGCCGCACCCACCTCCATTTCCGTGCTCGGCCAGCACAGATCCGCCACTTGGTGCGCCCCCGCTCGTCAGCGCCGCCGCCAGTTGCCTTCCCCGCCAACCAGAGCGTGCCGCGTGCCCCTTCTCGCGCCTCCC